>NC_043961.1:38669918-38844918 GCF_902148855.1 Sphaeramia orbicularis
TCAAAACAATTTTCAATTCAAAACGATTTTATTCATAACGCTTCTTCTGCTTCAATCTATAGGTGTGCAAAGGATCCCCATGATCTACTTCAGTCTGCTTGGCACGACAGAATGACAAATGCAGACATTAAAATGTCTTTTTTCACATTTATTAAGTTTTAAACATTTATCCACCAGCCGCTGCTGGGTGACTGTCACCGTGTCCTTCAGCTCTGGGTGATGCCTGCTGACAGACTGATCTCAAGAAATTGCGTTGTATGTGACGCCAGTTTATTGCATTTGGCATGTTATACGTACGCATTTTCATCCTTTCGTGTGTTATTTAATGCCATTTGATGGTGTGTCGATGCACTAGCCGCTAATCGTGCTAATCGCTAACTTGAACCGCACCAGCTGCTAATCGCTAACTGCTAACCCTACCTCCTCCTTTAGTTTCCTCTTTGTTTTGGTGCTTACCGCGCATGCATATGTTCCAGAACCGGCTGCATGATGACGTCATGGACATCCCATGTACAAAACGGAGGCAGACTGCCGGTGGATTTGTTTTATTTTTAAAAATCAATTTTGGGACATTTTAAATCGATTCTGAATTGTAGTAAATGAGAATCGCGATTTTTTTATGAAGTGATTTTTTGGCACACCCCTAATTTTGACAGTTTTTTTTTTTAGTTTGTTTTTGTTTCAGTATGTATCAATGTCCTTACAAACCATGCACAATTACATGTATATGCCAATGCATTTTTCATTTGGACCCTCTTACTGTTACTAATAGAATGTTCTAACTTTAACACACTGCTGGTTTGGGACATCATAGATATCTGTCTGGTATAATAAAAGCAAGTACTGGAGTAGGGAAAAGGAACCATTTTCACAGCATAGTTTTTGACTCATTTTGGCAGAAATTGAACAGTGGTGCTTAGCAGATAATTCACAGCAGCTGATTGCTTGTAGATGCATGATTTCTGAGGTTTAGTTTGTTTCTGGGACACTTCAGTAGAACAGCTCCTTCATTAGTATTTTCAGAATCACTCGTGTTTCTCCTGCTGTGACAACCAAAATATTTGCAATGACAAAGGTGTATGTTTGGATTGTCATTACAAAATATACATATTTTGAAATGTCATTATTTTACTTTTTTAGTTTAGCAAATTGTATTAAACTCACATCAGATGTGTTCTTTTTTCACCGTGTATCAAGTTTCTTTTGTAGTCTGCAAATGCACACTTGGCTTTCTTCATCAAAACAGTTTCTTGATTCTCTCATGTAACCAAAACAGCAGCAATATGTTCAGCCAGAAGTGCCCTGATTCAACAAGGCTGAGCTGATTTTCATTCATTCTTTCATCATTGTGATTTATTAACATATGATTTCTGTGTCTTTTAACCTGATTTTCAAATCACCAACCAGTGTAGTGGTTAAAACACTCCAATGCATTTAAGTAGTATGCAGTCTGAATGGTTGGGTATGTAGACTAAATGCCAATGACATGCAAATGAGCCCTACCATTACTGGAGGACTGGTCTGAATGCTCTGTTTCAACCATTGTTCCTCCTTAATGAGGTGAACTGACTAACAAGCTGAGGAGTCAACTGAAGTTAATTGAAATTTTGCAGATTGGATTGTAAATGCTATCGGGTGGATGGTGAAAGGGAGATGGAGTGGTGAGGTGGGGGTTGGAGGACATTGGAGTTGTTTTATCAATATAAAATTTAAGGTCTGACAGTTTTTTTTTTGTTTTTTTGTTTTTTACTTTTTATTTAGATATTTTCATTTTTCCACAAAACAGAACATTCTCTGACATAGGACCCCATGAATTAAAGCACAAGTAAATGGAATACAAAAGGAATACTGTAAAGGGAAATGACATGGAAAATAAATATTTGTTTTACCATAGAAAATTACAGCAGTACAATATCAGTCATTAAGAGACATAAGAATCCTATAATAGCTCCCATTCCTTCATCAGTCACCCAAATACTGAGTGATACAGTTCCATCTTTGTTCAAAAAGGTCTGACAGTTTTGACAAGATGTTTTTTTACTCTCTTTTTCTTAAGGTTTTAACCTGTGATAGTTAGCACATCTTTACCTCTCGGGTTGTAATGAGATATGTTAAAAAAAAAAAAAAAAATATAGAAAACCTGTCTGAAAAGGGCTACAGAGAGTCAGTCTCAGTAGATGTCCTAAATAAACACATCATGAAATAAAACATGAACCTAAGTTCACCAACTCTGGTTTGGTTTTCCACATTAACCACCCCTGCCACCTCCTGCTGAGGTATATGCCATGGAACAGTGTCACCTGGCTCACTCAGTTTCTCTCACTGGAAAAAAACCTAAATCTTACCAAGTGTATTTCTCTCATTTCTAGTCAAAATATCTCATCACACTTAAAATAAGACATAACCACCTAAAGAGTAACTTTTCAGTGAGATATAAGAACTGATTTTTAGACAATAGATCTTGAAATTCTTATTTCAAGAAATCTTACCAAGATAATTTTCTTTTGTTCCATTGGCAGATTTTTTTTTGCTTGAATTAAAAAAAATCTTGAATTAAGCAAAAAAAAAAAAAAAAATCTGCCAGTGGAACAAGTGAAAATTATCTTGGTCTTATTTTAAGTGTGATGAGATATTTTGACTAGACATGAGAGAAGTACACTTGGTGAGATTTTGATTTTTGCAGTGCATGTCTAAGGATTTGCATTGACTTTCTACTTGGTAACCTTGGCTTGTTGAAAAGTAATGCGATAGGACTACTTGAAAACAGATGCAAAGGACTCATTACCGACTTGCTGAACTTGATGAGTAAGAGCGAGAATGGACCCGTCCTTCACAGTCCTATTCAGACCAGACTGAAACCATTGTTGCTGAAACCAGTTCAGAATGACACAGGTAAAGGTTGATGGCATCGCCAGTGAACCAGCTTGTCCAATCCCAGAGGCAGGTCATAGTGGGCATGTTCCTCAGTATATATGGAGGTCGTTTCCCTGTAACTGTAAGGGAACATTGCTATTAGCTCTTTACCTGGTAAACCATGTCTTGAAAGTGTACTTTGTCTCCTTATTGGAGGTGACACCAGCTGTTTAAAACAATAGCTGCTCTGTGAATGGCATCACCGTTTCAGTACATATAAGCAGTGGTGTAGTGGTACCTGGAGAAGTGGGTATACTCTCAATTTAAAAAAAAAAAGTACTCCAGAAAAAACGCCCTGTTTTCGAAACAGTGACATGTAAGACTATTCTATTTACTTTACCCAAAAAATCCATTCATAGTATTTGTGCACTATTATTATCATTATTATTATTATTATCATGACTTGATCAGGAGCAGTTTGTAGGTATTACTGGTCATACAAGCAGCTGCATGAACGTAAAATATATTCAACAAGAGGTGACAACATCTCTCCTACATGTGCAGTCATATGACCAGTAGTTTAAAACAGTGACTCATTCTGAAACCACCTTAAAACTTACCTCAGAATTATGTATTCCATGAAAGTAGGTTCTCTCGATATGTGTCACTCACTTGAAAGACGTTTTATTCTGCTATTCTCATTCACATTTCCAATAATCACGCATCTTTCAATGAGATGTGCAGTGACCTGTCAATCAACTGGGGTGGCACTGGCATCTGAGGTGTCCAATCAGGTTCCAGAGGTGGCCAGCACTAGTTAGCAGTATTTTCCTTGCCATGACCCGCCCTACTCTGCCTACGATTGACTCATCAGTCCTCATGCCTAAAGTTTACCAATCTAATCAGTGAAGGCAGCGAGTACTAGCCAGTTAGAGGCGGAGTAGGGCGGATCATAGTTTCACCATCCTAGGGGAAACAATGAGCAGTTTGGCTCAGATACAACTGAATGGTGCACATCAGGAGGGATTTAGAAGTGGGTATATGCAATGATGACAGAAAAATAAGTAGGTATACGCCGTATACCGATGTATACCCGGGACTACACTGCATATAAGGGGTGCAGCTATAGTAAATAAGTCACTATCACACTTGAACACTACATTAGTACCGCTACATAGCTACACACATACAGGATGCTATTATATTATAAATCTTAATTGTTCTCAGCCACTTGTTGGCCGTTTATTAACTTGGCCTATAAATGAAACGGATCCTGAAGTAGACTATGTGGTAATAAAGTGCCAAAGGTGAAGAGGGGTAAGTGTGTTTGTGCGTTCGCTTTGCAGTGTGTGGTGATGAATAAAGCTGACACACAGCCTCGAGGACTGTATGTATTTGCTGTATGACCTTCATTGTGTCGACATATAAGGTCACAAATCCTCCTGAAATGTAAATTCATTTTATTTATTTTTTTGTCTTTGTTTTTGATAGACTGGCCCCTCCAGAACCCACCAGCACAAGCAGATATAAAAAAAAAAAAATGTTTTTTATGCAGTCTCACAAACTTTCAAATTTGTGCTTAAAACCCACTGGTTTTCATTAAGATGACCTGAAGACACATCCTTGAATTGTCTTGACACGCACAAGCTGAGGTTATACAGATGGTTCATATTTTTTAATTAATGTATAAATAAATGAAAAAGAAAGACATTTTAATGATCCTGAACTGAGAGGACTACAGTAAAAGGCTGAGAAAAGGACCGATAGATGACTTTTGTTCACATACTGGCACTGCCCTGGGCTGTGTGTGTGTGTGTGTGTGTGTGTGTGTGTGTGTGTGTGAGCTTTTGCTTAGTACTGTATATTTGTGTGTGTGTGTGTGTGTGTGTGATTGGCAGCAGTAATTGGTGTCTGGTTGGTAGAGAAAACAGTGAATGCATGCACACATGGAATACTGATACTAGTGGTTTGGACCTGGAATACCAAAACACCCTCACTCTCCAGACTTGTCCTGTTGAGGATGTGCACATAGGTCGTTGGAGCAATCTGCAGCACACTATCCTAATATACACTGGTTTATCTGTATCTACCGGTCGTACAGCAAATGGTATTGTTATTATGTATAAGACCACAAGATTTAGAAAGTTCAGGTGTTGTAGATATTTAACAGCAGTCCACATCAGGAGGAGGTTGGAGTGGATTGTTTGACTTAAAAGTTTGGACTTTAAAAAGGGAGACGGTTCCTTTTCCAATCACAAGTCATTGTGCAGCTGTTATCTGTTAGTACTTGTAAGGTCATGCCGTTGTGATTGTCAGTGGCTGAGGTTCTTACATATACAAAAAACCCTGAAATGTCAGCAGTTAGAAGTACATAGAAGTACACAGTTTACAAAAAACTGTTTGGCGTTTTGACTTTTCACTTCAGTTGTCAAGTAGTTTATTTTCCACTTCTCATTTTTGAAGCTATGATTTCTTTTCTAAAAGTTCTTCTACTTTAGCTAAATAAACTGTCAGATTTGCTGAAAAATACATTGTCACAAAACTGAAAACATGCCTGTTGTTCAGAGCTCATGACACGTTTGTTCTCACATCATAGACAAGTTTTAGTTTCTGTTCCATTGATGAAAAATCAGATGGATGGTGAAAATCTTTTTTCACGTGTCTGTCGGCAGCTGTCCATGTTCATGTAGGTGCATAACTAAAGTTGTTCAAATCAGCACAACCTTAAACATGTTAATCAGTCAAATGTAAAGGTAAAATATAGGAGTATGTGGGATTAAAACCTGATGTATTGTCATAAACAACAACACATTTAGAAATCAACCGGCATTCAAATAGACACAACCCTTTTCATTGTTTGTAAAAGTTGGTATTTCCCAACAATGTTGTCATCAACCCGAAGATCAGGAGTCTTCCTCCTCTCCCTCTGTTAATTGGCATATAGTTCAATGCTAAAGACCAACCGACAGTCAAAGCCAATTGTTAGCTTAGCTATAGTGTATAAAGGTTAGATTCTGCATTAGCATTTAGATGAGTGGGAGACTCAGTCAGAAAGCGGGAGTGAAAGAAAGAGAGTAATTATACCTCGCTATGTGCTTCTTATGCGTGATTGGTGTGTGTGTGTGTGTGTGTGTGTGTGTGTGTGTGTGTGTGTGTGTGTGTGTGTGTGTGGATGTGATAATGAATTTTCACACATAACTGTCTGTAATTTGTTTACCCGCTGTGGACCCTTGCTCACCTGCATGTGGGTATGCACACATCCCATTGTCAGCTCTGAAGATGACACCATAGGGAAATGTTATCTTATCTATAATCTGAGTGCTTGTTACAGTTATAACAATTAGAAAAAAAAATTTTTTTTAAATGTAAAATTGATATGCCTTGATGCTGCATCCATTGATCTTTGTATTCCATTAATAGCAAATTGAGTAGGGGTGTAACGCATTTGTATCGAACAGTTTCGGTTTGGAGCCTTCGATACAATATGGAGGTGTATGGAACAAATACATGGAGCCTATGTGAAGAACGCAAACACTTAGGAAGCAGGGTGGCTGCAAGCAGAACCCATGTGCCGCTGCAAAAAAAAACCCAAAAAAAACACTTTATTCTGAGGCTGGGGCACCAATAAGGGGGGGTAAACATGACAACAGAGAGTATAACAGAGGGCACAGAAGCCGGGTCGGATGTTCAAAGCGTGTTAAAGCTCCCACAGAGTCGGGCATACTGTGAGCAGTGTGGACTCTGTGCACTGTTCGCAGATGTTTGAGGTTTCATAGTCGAGCGTACCGATTCCAAATTTAAAACAGGTCGATGTGAAGACTTCCCACTGAGCAGTCAATTGTGTGACACCGAGTACTCGTACGTGGAGTCCACGGAGTCAAGTACGCCCGACTCTGTGGGAGCCTTAAGTTTCACTTTCGGTTTTCGGTAGTTACGGAGTACACCCCCCATACCCCCTACTTCACTGGTCTCCTTCACTGTACCGAAAACATATCGAAAATGTATCAAACCGAACACCCCTGTACCGAAAATGTACCAACTGAAATGTTTCTGTACTGCTACACCACTAGTAGTAAGGATACAAATGCATCATGTAAGAACTGTCAGTTAAATGCAAACCTTTGATCTCTTCAATAACATCATATTAGCAACTAATGCACACACGTACACAACTACGCTGGCTACTCCTTTGTACACATTAGTAACTTATGGGGGTAACTTTATGTGATGTGGCTACTTTCCAGTAAGGAGACAAACATGGTAATTCCAAAAGCCTACTGTTGGAGACCGCAGCAGCTGAAAGCCTCAATGGTCCAAGGGATCCAAACATTAAGTTGTTGAAATGTGTGTTTGAATGGATGACTGCAGCAGGACTGCCCATCACCCACACAAAACACTGCAGGAAAAGGATGAAACAATAAATAAATATCATCCACTTACATTTCTATCAGATTAGAACCACTTCGCTCATGCCAACTGTCTTATTCAGATTAATACGATGGTGCATATAATGTAGTGGTAAACACACACCTCCTCAGTATGGATGGAAGAATAAATTAATTAATAAAATAAAGAAACCTTGATTTATCATATTATTATTGTTTGCAAAACCAAACTGATACTGAAAACATTTTGAATTAACATTGTACATGTAAATGTTTTCAGATGACATTTATCTGTGCGTTGCAGTTAATTTCCCGATCATTAAATAAAAGCCGAACCAAAGCTATGACAGAAAGTCGGATAAAAGTGCTAATGCCAATGTTACCGTCCTAAGTGCCTGGTAATGTTACATACCAAACACTGAATCCAGCCATCAGATCAGTTCCTGTCACTCATTATAGCTTCTGTAATAAAGGCACTATGGAGATCAACTAGCTGCGTGGTTTTGCTAAACCAAATGCACAGGACTCTGCTGACACCACAGGTCTGAAAAGATGGCTAATGTTTTGTGAGTGCATGCAGTGGGTCACACACTTTATTGTAAACAGTTGAAAATTACTGATTGATCCATTCTTTTAGATTTAGCCACTGATGGTAACTTTATACAGTAAGTAAGCTAGTTTTGCCAGTTCTATGATGCTAATGCTAGTGGTGCACCCTTAGACTACTTCCTGTCTGAGCTTTGATTATTGCTTTGGATCTGTTGACCACTTGCTGCTGAAAAACATGCAACCCCAAATAAAACTAGAATTAGTCTTCAGTGGTAAAGTCCGTCACCCCCCCCACACACACACACACACACCTATACGTACTTAGGCCACCTTTGAGGTCCAATGAGAAAACACCCCACTTTTGGGGACACTCAAAGTTGTGCTGTTCTGTCATGGTTTAGAGAGAAGCTGCCATCATGTACAGATGTGGAAGGATGCCCACAATACAAAAATTACTTGGTTTTTTTGATTAAAGCTTCTTTTTTCCAGTATGATTTCTTACCTTGAGATTGGGGACAAATGATATTTTACCAACCTCTGGGGACTTGGGCTATACACAAACTCTGATAGAAGTCATCTTTGGGGTCTTGTTTCTCCCAAGGCAGAGATTCCACACCTTGAGATTTGAGATTTGTCTAGTCCATTTAAGGGAGTCATCTGAATTAGGGGTGGAGGTTCATGACATTATGTCAATACTAACTGAATTAACACAAAACATGTGAGGACAGTTGAATATATTAAAAGTAAATGTTCCAACCAATGAGAATGGGACCCACACACAGGTCCAAAACACATGGAATAAAGTCTGAAGAGAATCATGTTTGTTGCAGACTCACTGATCTTTTATTAACAAAAAGAGCAATTATTACGAAAAAAAAAAAAAAGGAAACAGAAAGAGACAGAGACTGTCCAGCTCTGAAACTTGGACCAGTGTCTCACATCTGCTGCAGCAGAAGCAGCTCATACCTGATCACACAGATCCTGTGACACTGAGGCTGAGGACTGAATACGGAACTTTCACAACTTTTGTTTCTGCCTTGGGATAGGCTGGACATTTTAGTGTCAAACGCGAATGCAAAATCAATTTTAAATTGCACAATGACTCCTGGATTAGTAAATGTCAAACTGAATATTGTGAATTTATCCAAGTGATGCTGAACCAAACTTTCTGTTTAATCCCTTTAAAAAACACTGTTAAGTTTAAACATTTTGAACATTTGTGAAGTTATCACTTTAATAAACTTTCGGTTTAACCACTTTTAACTTTTAAATCTTTTTTTTCTTTTTAGCTACTTTCCAACTTTTCTTAATAACCATTAACTGTACTATTTGTTCAGCCATTTTTAACAACTAAATATCTTTTGCTGTCCTTTTTGATGCCCACTTGGATCAGTCTGTCTTGAACCATATCTTTTTCTTTCATACTACGAACATGGCACATAGACGAGATAGAGAAGTCGTTTCTTAAGTGCTTGTCTGTCTCTTCAGGGTAGTGATTCTGTTTCTTACATAATTTTTTACATCTGTCCATGTTCGATCCTTTAGTGCCAGCGTTTCACTTTGCAGACAAACCATGCAGTCACGTTTCGCAGGAACAGTGAAAGTTCTGATGAACTTTATCAGGTGTTTCTCAACAGCATTAACTTCTTCTGCCTCCCATTTGCGCCTGCGTTTTTCTGCTGGTTCTGTGAAAAAAGAATAAATGCAGCTTTATATAATAATGCTATAAAACATGCATATCAAGCCATAACCATTAACCTGTTAAACCAAAGACCCCTCAGTACCAGCATTTTTGTGACATTTTGGCAGAGTTTTCATGTCACTTTTGATCACGTTTTATAACTTTCTAACAGTTTTAATATATATTTATATTTACAATATATTGAGGAAGGTCAAAGCCATCATTATGCTGTTGTGGGCTCTCTGGCATTTTTAAGTCTAAGATATGTTTTTCAGACTGCCCCCCCTGTTCGAATGATGCTTTCACTGCATGTACATAGTTTAGAAAGTGTAACACCAAAAAACAGGAAATCAATGCCCATTCAATATCAAAGAGAGATTGAATCAGATCAGCTGGACTTGGTTATTTGTCTTTGAAGACGTTTCTCCCCTTATCCAGGAAGGCTTCATCAGTTAAATATAACCAAGTCCAGTTGACCTGATTCAATCTCTCTTTGAGTTTCTTGACCTGGACGAATGAGAATACACACAGGTCCATTCAATATAAAGGTGAACTTCTGTATGGAGATGAGCTTCGTAGCATCATTCATGACCTTGCCCTTCTTTAAGACTAATGTAGAAAGGGTACAGTATCTTGAAGAGAAAGGACACAATGAATCATCATTCTCTTTGTGCCACATAATATAAGTTTTAACCTGGTACAGAAGGAGTAGCAGCAGGTGGTGGTTCTGAAGATGCAGGTGAGTCTGTGCCAGGAGGTATGCAGTCTATGTCAGTACTGGTACACTCATCTTCCTCGCCTGAAGTGTCACTTGAAGCCTCCTCTCCGTCATTAGAGTATGACACTTTCTCTGGCGAAGCACAAGACAGGAAATAAGCAGAAGAACAGTGAATCTCACAAATACAATCCAGTACAGCACTTGCAAAAACACAGAAATATGAAACCAAATAATCATAAGAGTGTTATTTAAGGAGTTATTAAGTCTTTTGACAAGTGCCGCTAATCTGATTGCACTAACTTCTGCATTACAACCTTCAGCTAGGTTATTGGTTTTTACTCTAAACAGAACATGCTCAAACCTTCAGGGTCAATTTCGATGTCATCCAGTGTCATCCCTTTGAATTGCGACACAGTCCCCCTCTCCATAGCCAGTAGCACTTTGCTCATTCTAGCAAGTTGCAGAGTTCCCTGGGGCAGTCGATAGAATTGTCTGTGGATGCGAATGTCATGACCTAAGAAGTCAGCCAGTTGGTCAGACTCATTTTCCTCAAGGTTTAAGACCTGTGACATTGTTGCGATATGTTTTCGAAGCTTTGTTGAAGTCAGTGCCTCAGGGTGTTCTGCACCACAGAGTTTGGCATATTTCTGAAGGCACTCTCCACCTCTGTAGGCTGACAAGGCTTCTGGTCTTGCAAACAAGAATAAATTCTCATTTGGTACACCACAGCTTTCGCGCACCTCAGCGAGCAGCTCCATAGCAGTCACCATAGCTGGTTTTAACAGGACAGGGACCATCCTTCCACGTTTCCCTCGGATCTCCACTCGTGTGAAGAACTCGCACATCTTCCTCTCAAATGGAGTCAAGCAGACAGCCACGTCATCATGCAACACTGACTTGTTCCGGGACCTAAAAGCTGTCAGTAACATCCGTGATACCTCTCCTGCTCTTCTCCTGTTGAACGTAATAGCTAAAGCAAGTGTTACCTTTGACAAGGCAGCATAGTTTTCTGGAGTGGGGGAGATTCTTAGCATTCTCTCTGAAATGCTTTGCTGGTTTTCCATGTAAAGGTTCAAGAGCTTCACATCTTGGGTGAATGGTAACACCTGTGGCATATTCCACCTGGCCTCCTTCAGAGTGTTCAGTGCTCCAGAGGAGATGAACTCTTCCCATCTGCTGTCATGTATAGCCCTGTACCTTTTGGCGTATTCTGCTGTGATATGATCACCAAACATCAAAGCATTGCTCTCAACAATGCTGGATATTTTCTTTAGACTGTGGCCAAGCTTGAGTGCTAAAGACGGGGTTTGATACGTGTTGGTTTTTGGATCGTATCCTGCTGCCTTCTTCACTGCAGATATAACATGAGGGAAGTTTTTAGGAATGAAGAACTCCTCCACTTTCTTCAGTGGTGTAACCTTTTGAGCTTCGAAGACCATTCTTCCAACTTCTCTCATCTTCTGTCGTATGTAGTTGTCATTGGTGTTCCCTTTGTTCTTCAGTTTGTTGCACATATATTGTCCCAGTTGCAGGATGCATTTGTCATTCTGAACAACGTGTGACACTTCATCATAGTTCATGTGGGTAAGAATGTTCTGCAAGCCTTCACCAACCTCGAAACCGACTGGTGTGGTAAGAACACACAGGGATTGAACTCTTTTTCTTCCAACTTGGAGGGCATCCTCTTTTGCCTTCCCTGGACAGACTCTGACATGTTTCCACAATGTTTTTTTTGAGTAAAGACCCTGACAGTGTGCACAGTGAATAAAATCTTTACCCCGTCTGATGTTCTTTGTTCGGTAACGTGCAACAAGATGTCCAGTTCCTTTTCTCACCACATCTGTGTTGTGGGCAAAGTTTCCTCTGTTCCTTAGAATGGCCAGCCGAATTCGCCGTTCTTTGGAGTCTTGTGGATAATAGAGTGCTTTTGCAACCTCTGTTTTTTTGCAATGAACACTTTGAAGGTGTCGTGAGATCTTTGCTGATGGTTTGGAGCAATAAAGGCAATAGTTCCTCTTGTCATACACTCGATGTATTTGAGTATTTGTGGTACACAGTACTTTAACTGAACTTTCTCCTGTCTCTGGGTTGACCATCGAGCTACTGTCTTTCTCTGGGTGGAGTGGTGTGCTCTTTTTCCGCAGGCTGACTGTCTTTTTCTTCTTTTTTCTTGGGCTGAATGGTAGTCTCCTCTTCTTTCTTACTGCATGGTCATTCTCTGCTCTACTTTTTTTGTCTGGGCTGACTGTTGAGCTGCTTTCTTTGTCTGGGCTGTTCCCACTGACTGGAATTAATCGGGGAAATCGTGACTTCTTTTGTGTGTTTTCAGTGGTCAAAGATATGTTGTCATCACAGTCGCTTTCCTCAGTGTCAGGTATGTAGTCAACATCACTGTAGTCAGTATGACTGCTGTCATCTGATGATTCGTCTGAAGTATCTTCTTTTCTCTAAAAAAAAGACGAAAATTATGGTGTAAATGGATTATTTGCAACCTTTGATAGTACTGAAGAAAACCCCACTGAAATGTCATGTCCACATGCTATTACAGGAATATTAGCATGCTTCAAGCAGTGAAATTACAATTAAGTTCAAACTAAATGAAAGTCTGAAAAAGGTTCTCATGCAAAATAAAATCGAGAATCATGTTATAAAGAGGGATTAAATTCTAAATTTCATACTTAGTACATCTATAATAAGGACAAGGATGTTTGTTTCACTTCCAAACTGAGGGGTTCTAAGGGTAGCTGATGCGAAAATTAAACAAAAGAATACTTTGATATTATCACTCTATTGCAATATGGGAGATGTTACATGCAGTTTCCCAAAAAACATGAATGGCTATCTAAATGTCATTTAACTTGTCCCTTATTTTTAGTTTATGAGCTGAGAGATATATCAGATTTCACAAAATCTCCCGGCAAAGGCTGCAAAATGCTTAATCTGTAGATGCATCCCACAAATAATTATCAGGGAATCTCAATTAGAAGTTATATCTGAAAAACTAACAGAATAATTACGTTGTAATATTTTGTCTACATTGTACTCTCCCTCGTTATTGAATTTTCTTCGCTTAAAATCTGACTATTACAAGGAACATTTGACACCACCAAATACAAACACACTTAGCAGAGCCCCCAAATGGACAGACATGATGGTGGAAGAATACTGCTGAGCATATAAAGAAATGCAAGGTGATTTTGTTGTGTGTGCCATTGGAATTAAGACACTGCACTGTCACTGCTTGACAAAGCAAAATGAGCACTATCAGACTGGTGCAAATGCCCCCATCATAAATGAGGGGCAATACATATTTTTCTAAAAAAATTTTCAACAACAAGCCTGATCAGAAAAGAAGAGAATTACCTGTCTTTTTCTTGATTTTAGTATCAGGTTAGGCTTGTGGCTCACTGCATGATTCGGGGGGATTTTCATCTCTGAGGATTTAGAAGTAGATGGTAGAGAAGCAGGTACCTGCTAATTGAAACACACAAACACATAAATACGGTTACAATTTAGATACTCGAATTAAGAAGAAAATAAAAGGCACAAATAATTTACATAAAATGCATTCATCAAAACTATACATCTTATTGAGTTTCACCACTTCAAACCAAACCCACTTAAATTAAAATTGCATGCTGTTGTTTTTAATGATGACAAATACATTCATTATTTTGTCATATGACTGACCTATATGAAGCTCTTGTCCATGCATAAGTAATGAGTCACACACCTGGATTCAACTATTGCTATTTCCTACACATGTTCACATACAACAAAAAAATGACTAGTATTTTTCTTGTTTATGAGTCTGAGAGAAGCTTAGTTATATGAAAGTTACATTAAGTTTTATAAAGATACAAAAACCTACAAGTATTGTGACATAAGTCAACGTGTCAAGACCTACATTATACTTACATTATTCAGCTGTGCCAGCTGTTGATCAAGGAGTGCGCGCTGCTGTAAAAGGAGGGTACGCTGTCTTTCAGTTGCACTGCATTCATCCTCTGAGGCCATGTAGCGTTGAGCGCATTTGTCATGGTGCTGTTTCAATTTAGCAATCCTGGACCGAAATGACTGGAATGAACAAGATTGAAGGACAAAAGTCAAGTCATTTTAATACAGTAACTGTCATCTTATTTCAAGAAGTAGTTGATACTTAATTATGGAACCTACAATAATCAAACATGACCACAGTGCAAAATGAGTTGAACTCAGTTCATCCTTGTTCTTTTAATGTTACATACTTTATTTACACCGGAGGACGGTAGCTCCACATGTTCAAAAGGGACCGGTGACTGATGGCTGCCGTTAAGGTTGTCATCCACTGCTGGTGTGGCCACAGGAGAGGTGGAAATCTGCAGGTCAACAAAGGGATAAAATTAACACCCACTTTTATGACAAACCAGCATGGATATACAAATGATTAAAGCCCCACTGATTCGGTTTGAACAGTAGGATGTTGGCTGTCTAGTGAATAAAGGTAGTGGAAGATGAACACAGAATTTAAGGTCCAAACATCAGAAGAAGAGTGATGCATTATAATGTCATCACTGTTTGTGTTCCAAACTTTAATGATGGCTGACACGTTCCTCCAAAGTTAAACCTGCTGAGACACCAATACATAATCCTATCCACACTAGTGGGGACACTCAGCACTCACACACATACTATATGATCCAAACTGGGGACACTCATGTATTTGGATCCCTTTAACACCAATACATAATCCTATCCATACTAGTGGGGACACTCAGCACTCACACACATACTATATGATCCAAACTGGGGACACTCATGTATTTGGATCCCTTTAACACCAATACATAATCCTATCCATACTAGTGGGGACACTCAACACTCACACACATACTATATGATCCAAACTGGGGACACTCATGTATTTGGATCCCTTTAACACCAATACATAATCCTATCCACACTAGTGGGGACACTCAGCACTCACACACATACTATATGATCCAAACTGGGGACACTCATGTATTTGGATCCCTTTAACACCAATACATAATCCTATCCATACTAGTGGGGACACTCAACACTCACACACATACTATATGATCCAAACTGGGGACACTCATGTATTTGGATCCCTTTAACACCAATACATAATCCTATCCACACTAGTGGGGACACTCAGCACTCACACACATACTATATGATCCAAACTGGGGACACTCATGTATTTGGATCCCTTTAACACCAATACATAATCCTATCCATACTACTGGGGACACTCAACACTCACACACATACTATATGATCCAAACTGGGGACACTCATGTATTTGGATCCCTTTAACACCAATACATAATCCTATCCATACTAGTGGGGACACTCAGCACTCACACACATACTATATGATCCAAACTGGGGACACTCATGTATTTGGATCCCTTTAACACCAATACATAATCCTATCCATACTACTGGGGACACTCAGCACTCACACACATACTATATGATCCAAACTGGGGACGTTTATCTGTTTGGATCCTCTTGCCATTAATAAATGTAAGCCTATAATAACAAGTCAACACAGACTATCACTACCTGGCCAAGACAAACACACTGGATTACTATGTGCTCTCACACATCCACTGATCAGGTGGAAAAAACAAAATGATCAACTAGGATCAATAGGCAACAGATTAATTTAGCATGCAACTTGAACATTTTAGAGTTCATGCATTCAGAAGCAAGCCACAGGATGTGCTGCTAGAGGAGTTGATTATTGTACTGGTGTCAGTATATTGCTGGGTTTTCCATGTGGATTGTTTCTGTCGTTAACTTAAGATGCCTGTACCTCTGCTATGAATAAATAAGAGGCCAAAGACCACATGTCACTGATAATGACTTTGGCTGATGTCTGAGTTGAATCATTGCATCATTGAGTCGTAATTACACTTATTTGCCATCAGGGCTGTCCTATCTGCGGTTTCACAGCTGTCTCTTTTGTAATGGCTGACTATGGGGAAAATGCTTTTTGAGCTGCAGGGGGATTTTTTTTGCTGCAATACCGCGAATGGCCACTATGCCAAGCTGGTAGCAAAGCTGAGCGGCACTGTCCTCTCCAATTAATAATCTACCTCGCGACATTTAGCTGTACATAAGGATTAGGACTAGCTTTGCGTGTGGATGAAGACACTATTTTGGGCAAAACATGAGAAAATATGTGTCAGTTTATGTTTTAAAGGTCAATATCCTCATACAGTGGTGCAAGATCAGCTGAACTCAGTTCATCCTTGTTCTTTTAATGTTACATACTTTATTTACACCGGAGGACGGTAGCTCCACATGTTCAAAAGGGACCGGTGACTGATGGCTGCCGTTAAGGTTGTCATCCACTGCTGGTGTGGCCACAGGAGAGGTGGAAATCTGCAGGTCAACAAAGGGATAAAATTAACACCCACTTTTATGACAAACCAGCATGGATATACAAATGATTAAAGCCCCACTGATTCGGTTTGAACAGTAGGATGTTGGCTGTCTAGTGAATAAAGGTAGTGGAAGATGAACACAGAATTTAAGGTCCAAACATCAGAAGAAGAGTGATGCATTATAACATCATCACTGTTTGTGTTCCAAACTTTAATGATGGCTGACACGTTCCTCCAAAGTTAAACCTGCTGAGACACCAATACATAATCCTATCCACACTAGTGGGGACACTCAGCACTCACACACATACTATATGATCCAAACTGGGGACACTCACGTATTTGGATCCCTTTAACACCAATACATAATCCTATCCATACTAGTGGGGACACTCAACACTCACACACATACTAAATGATCCAAACTGGGGACACTCATGTATTTGGATCCCTTTAACACCAATACATAATCCTATCCATACTAGTGGGGACACTCAACACTCACACACATACTATATGATCCAAACTGGGGACACTCATGTATTTGGATCCCTTTAACACCAATACATAATCCTATCCATACTACTGGGGACACTCAGCACTCACACACATACTATATGATCCAAACTGGGGACGTTTATCTGTTTGGATCCTCTTGCCATTAATAAATGTAAGCCTATAATAACAAGTCAACACAGACTATCACTACCTGGCCAAGACAAACACACTGGATTACTATGTGCTCTCACACATCCACTGATCAGGTGGAAAAAACAAAATGATCAACTAGGATCAATAGGCAACAGATTAATTTAGCATGCAACTTGAACATTTTAGAGTTCATGCATTCAGAAGCAAGCCACAGGATGTGCTGCTAGAGGAGTTGATTATTGTACTGGTGTCAGTATATTGCTGGGTTTTCCATGTGGATTGTTTCTGTCGTTAACTTAAGATGCCTGTACCTCTGCTATGAATAAATAAGAGGCCAAAGACCACATGTCACTGATAATGACTTTGGCTGATGTCTGAGTTGAATCATTGCATCATTGAGTCGTAATTACACTTATTTGCCATCAGGGCTGTCCTATCTGCGGTTTCACAGCTGTCTCTTTTGTAATGGCTGACTATGGGGAAAATGCTTTTTGAGCTGCAGGGGGATTTTTTTGCTGCAATACCGCGAATGGCCACTATGCCAAGCTGGTAGCAAAGCTGAGCGGCACTGTCCTCTCCAATTAATAATCTACCTCGCGACATTTAGCTGTACATAAGGATTAGGACTAGCTTTGCGTGTGGATGAAGACACTATTTTGGGCAAAACATGAGAAAATATGTGTCAGTTTATGTTTTAAAGGTCAATATCCTCATACAGTGGTGCAAGATCAGCTGAACTCAGTTCATCCTTGTTCTTTTAATGTTACATACTTTATTTACACCGGAGGACGGTAGCTCCACATGTTCAAAAGGGACCGGTGACTGATGGCTGCCGTTAAGGTTGTCATCCACTGCTGGTGTGGCCACAGGAGAGGTGGAAATCTGCAGGTCAACAAAGGGATAAAATTAACACCCACTTTTATGACAAACCAGCATGGATATACAAATGATTAAAGCCCCACTGATTCGGTTTGAACAGTAGGATGTTGGCTGTCTAGTGAATAAAGGTAGTGGAAGATGAACACAGAATTTAAGGTCCAAACATCAGAAGAAGAGTGATGCATTATAACATCATCACTGTTTGTGTTCCAAACTTTAATGATGGCTGACACGTTCCTCCAAAGTTAAACCTGCTGAGACACCAATACATAATCCTATCCACACTAGTGGGGACACTCAGCACTCACACACATACTATATGATCCAAACTGGGGACACTCACGTATTTGGATCCCTTTAACACCAATACATAATCCTATCCATACTAGTGGGGACACTCAACACTCACACACATACTAAATGATCCAAACTGGGGACACTCATGTATTTGGATCCCTTTAACACCAATACATAATCCTATCCATACTAGTGGGGACACTCAACACTCACACACATACTATATGATCCAAACTGGGGACACTCATGTATTTGGATCCCTTTAACACCAATACATAATCCTATCCATACTACTGGGGACACTCAGCACTCACACACATACTATATGATCCAAACTGGGGACGTTTATCTGTTTGGATCCTCTTGCCATTAATAAATGTAAGCCTATAATAACAAGTCAACACAGACTATCACTACCTGGCCAAGACAAACACACTGGATTACTATGTGCTCTCACACATCCACTGATCAGGTGGAAAAAACAAAATGATCAACTAGGATCAATAGGCAACAGATTAATTTAGCATGCAACTTGAACATTTTAGAGTTCATGCATTCAGAAGCAAGCCACAGGATGTGCTGCTAGAGGAGTTGATTATTGTACTGGTGTCAGTATATTGCTGGGTTTTCCATGTGGATTGTTTCTGTCGTTAACTTAAGATGCCTGTACCTCTGCTATGAATAAATAAGAGGCCAAAGACCACATGTCACTGATAATGACTTTGGTTGATGTCTGAGTTGAATCATTGCATCATTGAGTCGTAATTACACTTATTTGCCATCAGGGCTGTCCTATCTGCGGTTTCACAGCTGTCTCTTTTGTAATGGCTGACTATGGGGAAAATGCTTTTTGAGCTGCAGGGGGATTTTTTTGCTGCAATACCGCGAGTGGCCACTATGCCAAGCTGGTAGCAAAGCTGAGCGGCACTGTCCTCTCCAATTAATAATCTACCTCGCGACATTTAGCTGTACATAAGGATTAGGACTAGCTTTGCGTGTGGGTGAAGACACTATTTTGGGCAAAACATGAGAAAATATGTGTCAGTTTATGTTTTAAAGGTCAATATCCTCATACAGTGGTGCAAGATCAGCTGAACTCAGTTCATCCTTGTTCTTTTAATGTTACATACTTTATTTACACCGGAGGACGGTAGCTCCACATGTTCAAAAGGGACCGGTGACTGATGGCTGCCGTTAAGGTTGTCATCCACTGCTGGTGTGGCCACAGGAGAGGTGGAAATCTGCAGGTCAACAAAGGGATAAAATTAACACCCACTTTTATGACAAACCAGCATGGATATACAAATGATTAAAGCCCCACTGATTCGGTTTGAACAGTAGGATGTTGGCTGTCTAGTGAATAAAGGTAGTGGAAGATGAACACAGAATTTAAGGTCCAAACATCAGAAGAAGAGTGATGCATTATAATGTCATCACTGTTTGTGTTCCAAACTTTAATGATGGCTGACACGTTCCTCCAAAGTTAAACCTGCTGAGACACCAATACATAATCCTATCCACACTAGTGGGGACACTCAGCACTCACACACATACTATATGATCCAAACTGGGGACACTCATGTATTTGGATCCCTTTAACACCAATACATAATCCTATCCATACTAGTGGGGACACTCAACACTCACACACATACTATATGATCCAAACTGGGGACACTCATGTATTTGGATCCCTTTAACACCAATACATAATCCTATCCATACTAGTGGGGACACTCAACACTCACACACATACTATATGATCCAAACTGGGGACACTCATGTATTTGGATCCCTTTAACACCAATACATAATCCTATCCATACTACTGGGGACACTCAACACTCACACACATACTATATGATCCAAACTGGGGACGTTTATCTGTTTGGATCCTGTTGCCATTAATAAATGTAAGCCTATAATAACAAGTCAACACAGACTATCACTACCTGGCCAAGACAAACACACTGGATTACTATGTGCTCTCACACATCCACTGATCAGGTGGAAAAAACAAAATGATCAACTAGGATCAATAGGCAACAAATTCATTTACAGACATTGATTGCATTTCATTCTACATTTTACATTAGAACAAAGGTGTGTTATGAGTTATCATACCTGTTTGCGCCAAGGCCAGTCTGAATCACCATAGTTGTAGGTCACTTCTTCCCCTGGCACAATGTCTCTAATGGCAAAGAGACAGAGGTGCGGCATGCCGTCCACTTGAATTTGCCGCATTTTGCAGTTTGGGTTTTTGTGCTCATCATTTACCAGTCTCCCAAGTGACTGGTCCTCCACAGATGCATCAAGACTATTTAGGAAAAAAATGCGATTAATGCACAACAAAGAAGGATCCCTATATGGATCTGGATGTAGTGTTGAATAGTGCCATTAAAAAAACACATAAGGATGGGAAATAGTGAAAAAAGGGCGTAGGTGCACCAAACAATTAAGAACAGTAATTGAGACTGGTTCCAGCAACATGTATTCAAGTCAGTACAGACTCACTGCAGTTTGTCATGAGCTCAGGTGTAAATGCCTGAGTTTGAAATCACATACGAGTATACTGCCTACTACACACTGAATGTGTATTTGTATGTACTGCATACTGCCTACACATACAGTCCAAAATACCAACAGACTGTTCACACTGACATAGACTCATCCAAGCCACTTGTATGACTGCATCACATGACTGATGGCTGGTCTGACACAACCACCAGCTCCCACATCTCCAAAACATTGCACCAAATTTCCAACGGGTGTTTTTATATCAATTGGCCATGTGTTGGGAAGAAAATGATTACCTTTTGACCAAAAAAAAACGCAAGAAACCTAATACAGTGCAATTAATGGCATTTAGCTTGGCTCAAAAATCTGAAGAGACGTAATGCATTGTGGGGCAGATGAATATGTGCAGAGAACACCAACAGCATGCTCAGAAACTGAGTTGGGCTCAAACCTTGTTCACTGTGTGTCCACAGGAATCAGTAAAAGCTATCTAGTCTTAGGCTAAACATAGGCTACTTTATGAACAGAGTAACTCCTGAAGCACCCTGACCGTTATTAAAGCTGGACACCAAAAACACTGAACATTAACTAGACAAAGAAGCATCATAAAACACACAGAGAATTGAGTTATTGTGCCACAGTGACAGTGACTTTCACAGATTTTTGAAATGGTAGAAGCAGAAGAAGATTATTGGAAAGAGAAGAATCCAGAGAAACACCTTTTTTCCAAAAAAAAATATTCAAAATAAATGTTTTTGAACATGAAACCTTGGGTGGATGATTGGATTTCTGAATGCACTGCAGAGCTATTTTGCTATCAACCATATACAATGGGGTGATTTTAATATTTTTAATGTGCTTAACATGTCCACTCTTCATCTGTACTATCTCGGAATAAGTACATATTGGACTAAGACCTGGCATTGGCATATACGCAATATTAAATTACTCAAACATGATCAGGAGTAAAAAACCTTAACTAGGACTTTCTGAACTTTAAGGAATTGTAATTACAAATTGCAGCTCCAAAAAGTCATATTTAGTATTACTTACCACCAAGATTTCCCTTTCCATTGAAAATCAAAGAGGAACGTTGCTTCAGTCTCACTGTAGGTCTCAATGACTGGAGGACTGTCTGGAGGAAAAAGTTTCCCTCTGTACTCTAATACAAAGTCTCCTTTACTGAAAGGTATTAAAGCAAAAACACCTCTCCCTTTAAGAGAAAAAGAAAAACAAGTGTGTTAATGAAATCCGTGTATCAACCAGACAAGTGGTTTATCTTTTATACTGAAGCTCGTATTTAAGCAAAACTAAAACATGTATGAAAAGAACACAAGGCAGATAAAGACTGACCTTTGTAAGAGTTCACAAATACCTCTCCAAGACCAGCCTTGTCAGTTTTAAGTCTTATGTGCTTTTCTGCCTCATGTTGTGGTTTGATCCGCAGCCTCCTTCTGGAAGGATTCTTTAAACTGCAGCCATCATCAGCATCAACATCAGCCATTGTTTAATCTGAGATCAGAGATACACAATCAGAGTTTTATGTGTCATGTTTTTATTGGCCACACAATTAAAGTGATATTCTAACAACTCATTACAAAATTAAATAATTTTTTATGGACTACATCAAAATTAGAATCACAACTTAACTGTAAAACTATTGACTTCACATGGGAAACATCGAGTATATATTTGTAAACAGGTTTGTACCATCCAATCTGCTGGAAACCTCAGTTAAATCATGCAATGGCCCTCAGTCTAATTGCTAAAAAAGATTTGTTTTCAATAGTCACTTCGATAACAAACTAAACAGGCACAGCACTCCAGCAAATAGTGCTATTGTTTGTTTTGTTTTAATAATTTTCATGTTGTCAGAATTATTGGGCATCATAATCATGCTATCATCACTATCAGGTATCATTACTTACAGATATTTATAAAAAGTGCTAAAGTCTGAAGGCATAAATTAATTAGACCTACTATAATATCCCCCTGGTCTACTAGATTATAATTCTGCTTTTCTGAACCTGATAATGCAATTTACTTCAAGACTCACTTAAGTAATAAAAATATTTAAGCAAATACATTAGGTTTATTAAGGGAGGGTTTTTATGTGCTAGGTTATCCACCAGCTATTCAGCAGTTTAAAATACGACTCAAGTGAAATCTATTTCTGGCTTTACAAGGTATAACATTAAAGCATTGCATCACTTATTTAATGTAATGGTACAAGATTTTATTCTTTTATGAGCCATTCAATTATGGTAAAAGCATGTTATTTTGACATTTTAGTCCATCTGTTAAGTTCTGAATGTAGAACTGGTGCTTTAAAAACTGTCTATACAATGTGTAGGATTAATCTTACATACATTTATGTGAATAATTTTTCCATCATTAAAATCAACCCACCAGTCAATTGAACAACTGCTGGTTTCAGTCGTCTTTGTTTCCAAAGGAAGATATTTCTCCATCTTAAAATGAAACGATTTCCTTTCCCCTTATATAATGTTGATTAAAGTTCTACCTGTTGATGATTGCTACAGCTACTGCAGCTGTCAGCAGGATGCTACACTCAACTTTAGCTAACTTCAGCTAG
This sequence comes from Sphaeramia orbicularis, assembly GCF_902148855.1. Classification (NCBI taxonomy): domain Eukaryota; kingdom Metazoa; phylum Chordata; class Actinopteri; order Kurtiformes; family Apogonidae; genus Sphaeramia; species Sphaeramia orbicularis. Next base: position 38,693,446 of record NC_043961.1, read on the forward strand.
CGAGACAGTTGGCTAAACCATCCACATGGGGAATAATTCATGTCTTTAACGGGTTAAAATTATATCTAACTTGCTAAATTTTCTGTGATTATGTACTACAAAAGCGCTGATGTTCAACAGTCACTTTAGTCACATGTAGTTACCTGTCACTGTCCATCTGACTCATGCGCTGCTGCAGCGGTGCCTGTTTGCCGGGACTTTTGGACCAAACCAACTATTCGGGAGGGGGGTGTTTTGAGGTATGACATATATGTAATATTGGTGGAAGATTCATTGACTTGAAATATAATTTATTACTACTACATAATAAAACACATTAGTTAAAAAAAAAAAAAAAAAAAAACTAAAATAGAAAATTTTAAAAATTACATTCTAAAAACTGTGGTGGGGCATGTTATTAACCTGCTGTGGAAGGAACCAATCTGAGGACTTCCGGGCCCAGGCCTGTCTTTTTAATATGTCGTGATGCCTGTCCTGCCTTGTTTATACAGAGATGATAATGACTGAAAGGTCATTTTACCGCTTCCCAAGCAATGAAAAAGAATGTGGGGATGCTGCAGCTGATAAAGTAAGATACATTTTGAGTGAAAATTTCAAATTAGCTGGATGTAGTATTTAGAAAGAGTGTGATGTTAGACTTACAGACCGGATGACATGCCTGCCTCTGTAGCCTGCTTTGTTACCCTTATGGAGCAGGACTTATCCATAGACATATAAAGAGTAGACACAAGAAATGCAGCCCACTTTAATGTGAATTATAATGTATTCATAAATTTTTTATAAATATATAGCCTAATCATATATTGTCTCTTCAAATTATTAAAATAGTTAACTTTACTGCCACTATCTGCTTCTCTATCATATATTAGTGTGTGTGTGTGTGTGTGTGTGTGTATATATATATATATATACACACACACACGCACACACACACACATATATATATATATATATATATATATATATATATATATATATATATATATATATATATATATATATATATATATATATATAGATATATATATATATATGTATAATGTGTGTTTATAGTGATTGCAAAATATCTGTCTACAGTCTAGGCTATATCAAAATATTCTATTACTGTTAATCCCACTATGAATATTAAAATATGCTGAACCATTTATCCTGTATCATAGCTATATGTATGACGTTTGCAGCAAAAAAAAAGTGTGAAAATCAGTTTATTATTCAGAGAACAATGGATTAAATGTGCTGACACTTCATTGCGTCTGCCAAACAGATACCACTGTGCGGAACAGGTGACCGGTCCAAGAGGGCAGCCCCATAGCTCGTCAGTGCCAATAGGCAGTAGCAGTCGATGTGGCGTCTACTCTTTATATGTCTATGGACTTATCAGCAAACATTTATCACAGCACTTCTGTCAGTGCTGTTTTTGGATGAACTTTTATGTAACCTTGGAGTTATTCTGCAAATGGCAGCCTACACAATGTGGATTATGATATGAATCTGGAGCAGAAAACAGACTTTTGAAAGGCTTTTCAGCCCCAGCAATAACAAGTGCTACCGATGGTGGACTTTCCAAGTCATCTTCAAGACATGATATCGTCAAAAAGTAAGTTGTTAAATATGAGGCCGCCGTGTCATGTCATTTTATTATGTCTGATGCTGTCACTGTTTTTCGACCTGTTTATTTGGGAGAACATCATCATATAGAGGTGCTGTTCTATTCCTACATGGAAGTGAAAATTATGCACTATAATTCTGCATGGTGTCTCTTTTTATATAATTCTTAACACATATTCAACAACTGAGTGCTGTGCCAGTCTAAAAGTATTATTTATGAATGGTCGGCCTGTTGCTTATGACTGCTGTTCATGGCCTTGAAGTGTGTGTCACTCTCCAGGCCATTAGCAGGTTTGTGCTGACATGACATGTCTGGAAGAGATGGGGCAGTGATGATTTCGCATCCGAGTCACTTGTCACTATGTTGTGATGAAGGGAATGCAGATTGTTGGATGATGTTATTCTTCAGAAAGAGGATTTACATTTTTCCTATGAATTCAGCTTTTTCTTAATTTATGACTTTGTGTTGCTGTTTTGTAGTTGCTTCTAGTTGCTGGACTTGTGTATCAGTGTGTGTGTATATGTACACACACATGGTAAATAGTACTTTTGCAGTACTACAGGAGAGCACAATGTGGCTGGACTTGTACTCTCTTTTATTTATTATGTGCAGAACATGATGTTATTAGCCTCACCTGTGCTCGCCATGCTTTGATTATATAAAGTGTGTATAGAATCGCTCATAGAATTAGTAGGTTCAGAGCACCGATTAACTTATCCACATCAAATATAAGCTAGCTGTAGTTAAAATATTCTGGTGTTAAATGCCCAGTGTGATCAGAGTACCTTGCTGTCTCTGTAGTTAACATGTGGGTTTTGCCAACTGTTAGCCTGGAAAAAATATTCAGTCAGCTTGACCTTAAATGTTTGGTTTAATAACTGTAAGATCATAGTAAATTGTTAGACCAATGTTCTTGTGATTGAAGAATTTAATCTATCAAGAAAATTCATGAATCTAATCATCACAAACTCACCTTGAGGTATGCACCGTCCTACATAGTGGGAGATCTGACTCTCGTGGCAGTAGAGTGCTGATCTCCAGGCATCTTGGAATTCAGGATTTTCCAAAATCAGTCAAATCACAGTTCTGACTCGGAAACTTGGAGAAACAGTGTCTTGAATCCATCGTGAATCCGTCGTGAATCAGTTTTCTGACATCACATTACAATGGTAGCACTCTTGGAGGAGCATATCTTAAATTAGGTGTCTCAAACTCAGATCCTCGAGGGCCGGTATCCTGCATGTTTTAGATGTATCCCTCTTCCAACACACCTGATTCAAATGATAAGCCTACCATCCAGCTCTGCAGAAGCCTGATAACGACCGTCAGGTGTGCTGGAAGAGGGAAACATCTAAAACATGCAGGATACCGGCCCTCGAGGATCTGAGTTTGAGACCCCTGTCTTAAATAGTAAATCATCAACTAAAAAGAATTCAAGTATATTTGCCTATATTTATTTCTAGTTATGCATACTTTCATACTAGTAAAACCTTTTCTGTATGTAAACTGATATGCCACTAGTATGATTAGGAGGCTTGTAAAGATGATTTTTTTTTCCTCTGTTGTACATTTCAGTTTATACTGAAGGGGCTAGGATGTATTTGTAGACTACACCAACATTAGCCAGTTTGTATTTGGCTAGTCAGTGGAATATGTTTCCCATTATAAAAGGACCAGGTAAGATGTATAATGGCAACTGTTCCCCTTTACGTAGTTTTCCCTCCCTTTTTTGTTTTAAGGACGCTAAAGCAAGACAGGAAAAAAAATGTAAATTGAAAAACACCTTGGCACCCATAGAGGTATTCAACCCCATTTTTTTCAATAGCTTTACTATGAAACACACAATATACACAACCAGTGTTGGGTGTAACGCATTACAAAGTAACGCGTTACTGTAATAATATTACTTTTTTCAGTTACTAGTAGTGTAAGGCATTACTCGTCTGAAAATGGTAATATTATTACAGTCTTCCCGAGCTAGTTACTTGCGTTACATTTGCCAGTGGCACCTTCATCACACACAAGGCACACAACACAGAGAACAGAAGGGAAGGGGAGGGGGGCGTGAATGGAACAGTGATTGGTCTGGGTTTGGCACGAGGTATCATTTACCATCACCGATTGGTCGACACCCGGCAGCCGGCAGCAGAGCGGCACCCACAGTTGTTTGTACTTATTTGTGCTAGACAGTGCCAGTCTGTTGTTGGCGTAATAAAAGGTGCGTTTGAGATGAACTGCGCCTCGCCTGGCGTGTAGACGAGATCAGGCGGCCGCAGCACGAGGTGTAGACAAAAAGCTGCAGTCAAGTCGGACAGTTTCCAGCAAACTTCAGAGAACAAACAGGAAGAGACACTGACATCCTGTTAGATCACCTGTATGTTACCTGTAGTTTGCAGACCACGTTCTTAGCAGAAGAGATAAAGTGTGTCCTCGATCGCTGATTGAAGTTAAAATAGAAGTGACCAATTTCTGTTGCATGGAACATTTGTTTTTTTATCTGCCTTAAAGCACTCTGTAACTGTTTGCTTGATAAGTCAACCTTTATCATTATCAGACACAAAATATCTACTTGTTGGCAGATTAAAACTTCATCGCACAACATAAGACTAATATAACAAGCATTAAATATTGCGATTACGCAGATCGTTAGTGTTTTATACATCATGTAGTGTTTGTTGTCAAAATTAAGAGCCAATCAGAGCCTGTCAGCTCATCGATCAGGTGACAGCCAGGCATTTGCAGTCGTTGGAGAGCAGCTGCGGCGCCTGGCTCTGAAAACTGCGTCCGCCTCGATCTCGTGAGGTTATTGTTGCCCATGTGTGCATGACGTCAGAGCAAGTCGGACACAAATCTAATCGGCATGCATTGTGCGACGATCGCCGGTGATCGATTCTGCGCAGGCCTGGCTCATCTCGAACACACCTAAAGACCCTAAAGAACACTCCTCCTTTGTCTGTTCTCCCTCCAACTGATGCATCTCAGGCAATTATAGAGTAATTAAGAAAAAAAATGTAACTAGTAATATAACTAGTAATATAACTAGTTACTTTCTCCAGGGAGTAATAAAGTAAAGTAAGGGATTACTATTTTTGAGAGTAATATGTAATATATTACTTTTTGGAGTAACTAGCCCCAACACTGTACACAACAAAATGTAATTCATTCAGTTGAAACAACAGACAAATAGAATAAAGAGTTTTACCTTGAATATCAGTCAAAAACTACTGTGTCATTGCTGGGGATGCTATCCCTAGCTAACATTATGTGTTAACTTTGTTGTTTGTGTTGAAATTCCCTATGAATAAGAGTAGTTTACTGATGAAAGACATTTAAAAACAGACATTAATTATACAGCTATACTATACATGACATATAGGATTGCATTTTGCTTGGCTGATAACCTTAAAAGCAATAGCTTTGTTATATTTAACAAGGAGTGGGGACACACTTTTATCAGAAAATGTATCATCAAATTGGGGACATGTGCATGATGTAGTACCATACACTTCCACCAGGGGCAGTATATAGAATTATACACAGATTGAGTGGGGGGGCGGGGGGGGCACACACTCTCACACACAAAATTTTAAAAACATCACTTTTGTGGACAGTGGCGATTTTAAGACAGAAATGCATGTTGGAGCTTGTACAATACAATTATAATGAAATCTAAATGGGGACGGTAATTTTTGTCCCCATTTGCAAAGCCGTCCCCAATCAACTGGTGTGTATTCTGAAAAATGTCCCCAATTTTGGGTTAAGTCAACGCACACACACAAACACACACACACACACACACACTATCTATGCAACGTATATAAGTTCCATCAGACAACTTGTTATGGAGCACTATAACCCCCCCCAACCCCAGTCGCACATATTTTTTGGGAGGGTTGGGGGTGGCAGGAGGCTCATGATGAAGAAAAGGGGCATTAAAAAAGGTTGAGAAGCACTGTTCTGATCAGAATGAATTCAGTCAAGTAACTGTTACTAGTAGCTGACTTCATCTAATCACACAATTTAATTAAATTTCTAAACCCTAAACACACATGCCTAAAGTTTTTCAAAGAAGAAAAACCGGAGGCTCTCAGAATGATAGCAATACAAGTACACAAACAGACACATACACAAACACTTGGTAATAAATAAGGTGGCATCAATAGCACCTTGCTACTACATGACATTTGCAATTAGCGCATTCTCTGCACACTTGTGTTTGTGAGCTTGTCATTGAGGGGGCAGGTCAAAGGTTAATTCCTATTAATACTGACTGATAAGCCAGACCTGACTTATTGATCGCTCCATCTCTTACCCATACCTCCCACCTTCTGTTTCCATCTCTGCTTCTCTTCTTTTTGTGCTTTTCTTTGCCTCTGATAACTGCAACCTACTGATACTCCTCCTTCTAAGGAGTGCTGAAAAAGTCCAATCCACAGAGGACTTGCAAAACCTTGCAACTTAACAGGCTATATATACACAGATATACACTGTGTGTGTGTGTGTGTGTGTGTGTGTGTGTATGTGTGTGTATATATATATATATATATATATATATATATATATATATATATATATATATATATATATATATATATCTCCACCCTTTAGATGTTTTACTTCCTCTTGGTGTTGGAGACAGGTTAGCTGAAGACCTGGTCTTGCATTTCTATTGAAAGTTTTTTATAAACAGTTTCACCTCAGTCACATTGCCACAACACATTACTATAAAATATGTTGCTATGGATGTAAAATTCTATTTCTTTCTTTAAATCTTCACCAGGTTTGCTAATGTGTAATGTGAATTGTGTTCAGTGTTTGTGGGTCAAAGGGAAATGATATACCCAAGGGCAGATCCAGAAAAAAAATGGGGGGGGGCATGGAGAATGGTGGAGTCCAGAGTCGGAGCCCTGGGGTTGGTTCAAGGGGTCGAAGCAAAGCAAAATTAACATAAATGCTTCAAAATGTTTCAAATCCCATCAAGCTGTATTTTTCTTTTATCATTGACTAAGAAAATGTATACAATTTAACCTTCACTTTCATTTTACTTCACTTTAATAAGGTTGTCCTCAGTTATGGCATTGAATTCCATTGCATTCCAAAGAATTTAAATTAGAAACAACAGGATACAGTAGAGGTATAGGCCTGTGTTTGACAACTTTGTGTGATTCATTCAATTACTGCCTGTGTTCCGTGGCAACTCAAAGATATTTAATATTCAGTCCATGCAGTTCTATAGTTCCACTGTATAATCATACATTCCAGACCTTCTGTGGCTGCCCGTTTGGTTTTCATGCAGACCCAAATACTGCTTGAATAGACAGTTGTCTCTTCATGATTAGACTTTGTTTAGATTTAACTCTTTTTACCATATAGACTCTCATCATGAATGGCGCGTGCGCAATAGACCCCCCCTAATACAAGAGATAGGAGAGCCTTGGGGCGCATAAATTTGCACTTTGAAGTACATGAGGATGGATAGCTCAGTATGTAACACAATGGTTTTACGATCCAGGAGACCAGGGTTGGAATCCCGGCAAGAGCAGTTATATTATTTTCAAGATTTTATATGTCCACCGGTAGAAAAATGCGCTATTGCCAAGGGTATTAAAGCAACTCAGTATAAGTTATTTGTAGACACTGATCATGGTACAGATGGGATTATGCTGAATGGACTGGGTTTATACCTTCCTATATTTTGTACATACTGTGACCAAGACTACCTCTAAATGGCAGATTCACCATGATCTTACCATGATGCACTTACACCTCACATGTAAATGTGTTTTTCTATATCAAGAGAACCTGTCTAGAGACAATTCATATTTTAATTTCATGTCTAAATGAGGTCTATAGGTTCACTTTAACTCTGATATGTCATACCTGTTGGTAGTTGCCATATAACAAGGTAATCAACATGTTATGACTGATTGGTGTATGTTTTTCTAGATTTACATGTAAGCCCAGTATTTCATGTAACGGGGGAGCCTTTTATATCATATATGCTAGACTAGGTGTCTAGGTGTCTGTTTTAATTAAAGGATAAAAAAGTTGATTTTGAAAAATTAGTATTCGTTTAACATATTTATAAAGACATAAAGTGATGGACAAGAAGAAAGATATGAAGTCATAAACAACTTTGAATATAACCAACAAATCTGCACTCTTTAACTCTTAAGCTCTCTTTGTGTCACTCATGTATGCACCCACACACCTCCACTCACCCAGTCACCACTATGTAATTTCGTTACACCCGTCTGTATTTAGGCTTGATTATAGGTAGTAAAAACAGTTCATCTGATTGCTAAGTGGTGTGTGAGTGTGTTTGTTCACGTGTGCTGAAAAGCCAAAGTGCTCTCTCTATTTAGCATACAGGTGGCATTTACAATTGCATTTCTTTTACTGTTATTTTTAAAGCTACTTCCCCTGTGTATTTGAAAATCACATTGGGATGAATACACCGCTGTGTGTGCACCTGGCATTTTGTTGAACGATGGACCGCTGGTCCAGGTGCATCTATTTCTGCAGTTCACAGTTGATGGCTTCAAAAGCCAGAATGGTTGAGTCCAATTAAAATGGTAGGGGGTGCGTGGTGTGTGAGTAGATGTGTCTTTATTTTCATTTTGGAATACAATGGCCCATTGTAAATGTGCTTGGTGTCATATTGTGTGATGTAATTTTCATTTTACAAAAATCACAGCACTTTACGAGAAAATATTCCTACATTAAGTGTGTGAACTCAAAAATGTTGTTAGTTGTTAAAGTTGGGCATGTGTGAGGTTACATGAAGTAGGGCTGAGCTATAAAGCCAAGACTGACAAGATACGGTCATTTCTTATTAATCCCCCCCACCCCCCGGTCATTTCTTATTAATTGTAATATTTGTCAAGTAAATATTTCTTTCAACTTCAAAGGGTGATTTTTGTAAATGCAGTGAATGTTTGCCACACACACCGTGCCGAACCTTTTGAGCAGTGGATGCACGGTCGTGTGGCTTTTTAAGTGGGCAGACAAGTCATACTGAGTTTTCCTCCCCTGAAAAGCAACCATTTTTTCCCCCCTTTCCTTTGATAGTGCATATATTCAACAGTGAAGTATGTTTTGCATGAACAGTCCCAAACTCTGAGAAGTTTCTCACTGTTTGGGACTTTTTTTCAACACTTGAGGAGAAAGATGGCAGATGAAAAAATGGGGAAAGAACTGACAGATATACGCAAAGAAGACTAAGAGAATTTGTGCAGTAAAAGCACATGATAAGAAACAAAATAAGGAAGCACAAACAAAAGCAATATGAAATTCCATGAGGTTTGACCATTGTTTCTAATGAAAAGTATCAGTACACAACAATTTTTACTGCACCGCAACACATAGTAATGAATAAAAAAGATAACACATACACAAAAACACTAAAATAAAACTGAAAATGGAAACAGGAATGACAGAGTGGCCTTAATAATAACACTGCGGTCAAAGTAAAACCAGAGCACTCAGCACAAATGCAGCACGTCACTTCACTGAACAGAAAACCAGTGGAGGTCATGCTTTTTTTCAGCAAATCACTAGGCATATTAATTGGGGTTTCAGCGATGGAAGGTATGAGGATTATATCCTCGATTGTTACCTCCACCAGGAGGTATTGTGATTATTTTACTTTGTGTGTTTGTGTGCGTGTTTGTTTGTTTGTTTGTTTGTTAGCAAGATAACTCAAAAAGTTATGGATGGATTGTCATGAAATTTTCAGGAAATGTTGATAGTGGCACAAGGAAGAAATGATTAAATTTTGGTGGTGATCGGGGGGGTGGCAGATCTGTCTTGGCAGAGGTCTGCGCTCTCCGAGTGCTTTTCTTGTTATTTTTTGCGTCATGTTTCTATTTAACTGTGGCAAATGCACAACTACTAGAGGCAGAGAGAGTCATCTGTAGGTTAGAAAAAGACTGGGAGTTGAGTGAGTTTATTTTGATTTGATTTGATTTATTTATTTCGAACATGCAAAGAAATAAAACAAAGCAAAATAAGACAAAAACAAAATAAGATTTAAATGTACAGAATCTATCTTCAAGTACGTACGAGTCTGAATTTTGCATGGTCAAAAAGTAGTAGGAGGAAGTATAAACTATGATGGCCACACACTGTGTTCATTCCCAGAATTTTTGCATTCACACTGAAAGCTGCTGTTCCTCTTGCATTTAATGCTACTACTACTACTACTAATAATAATAATGATAATAATAATACATTTTATATGCAAGTACCTAACACTGTGCAACAAATGATAAAAGACAATAAATAAAAGACAAAAGATAATAAATAAAAGATAAAAGACAATAAATCAAATAAACAGGAAAAACAAATGCAAGAAATGTAGTACAGGGTAAGATGTAAGGGAATTATTATGGTGGGTAGGTAATATTGAATAGGTGAGTCTTGAGTCTGGACTTGAAGATGGAAAGAGAGTCATTATTGTGGATGGATGGTGGGAGAGAGTTCCAGAGTGACTGCCCCCCCTCCCCACACACACACACACACACACACACACCTATGGTGCTGAGGTGGGGAGGGGGCACAGTGAAGTGGATGGAGGAGGAGGACCTGAGGGAACAGGCTGGAGTGGTGATATGGAGATCTGAGGTACAGAGGAGTCAGACTGTGGATAGTTTTGAACAAATACAGACGGAGTTTGAATTTGATTCTTTGTTTTATTGGGGGCCAGTGGAGTCCCTGGAGGACGGGGGTGCTGTGGTGAACAAGGTTATAATAGTTTTAGATTTTTCATTATAGTTTAGTTTTATTTAGTTTTTACCTTTTTTTTAATCTCAGTTTTAATTCGTTTTTAGAGCAGGTTTTTCTAAATGCTTAGTTTTAGTATTAGTTTTAGTATTAGTTTTAGTTTTTTCATGTCTTTTATCTTCTTTGCCGTCATATTCAAATAAATCCCATACAGGACTTTGCTGCTTTCTCCCAACTTTAGTCTCTATGTTTCCAGGTAGACTGGGGACCAGAAGCCGACTCTAAATGACAAGTGACGAGAAGTGACGGACCATGAAGTGCCGTATGGTGCTGCCAGCTAGAATTGCTCGAGTGAAATAAATCAATTTCATATCAATCCAACATTGACAAAGACAAATACAAAGGGAATTTTATGCATAATTTTCATACGTTTTAGTTACTTTTGAAAGCACACAATACAGTTTCAGTTAGTTATCGTTTTTTCTTTGAAGCAGAGTTTTTATTTATTTCAGTTAACGAAAAAGTTTTTTCAATTCTAGTTTTCGTCATTTTGTTAGTTTTCAATAATAACCTTGGTGGTGAAAGGATAAGTACTTGGTACATAAAACATTTTAAGACAGCAAAATTTAAAGATCCTGTCTTATTAAGCATGACAGTCTTTCAAACTTCTGACCATATTTCAGCCATTCACTGATTTGGATGAGAGAACTGGAGGTGCAACTGGACATGAGTTAACAATTCTGCAGGGCTCCTTTTTAAAAAAAAAAAAAAAAATCTTATTGGGTTTGTGTGGATACTACAGCTGGTAACACAAATGTTTAGTATGTGATATTTACTGGATTGTAGATTGAGGCCAGTTGAATACTTCCATGTCATCTCCTACAGAAATAATAAAGAAATACACATGTCTCTGTCTGTTTTGGACTTCCAGGTTAAGGGTATATGAATTCCACACTCAAATGTAGTAAGTGACAGTAATGATATTGTAACGTTGGATGCCGTTTATGATAAAATGTCCATTCTGAGCTGGTGTAGAACTGTGTCCATCATGGTGGACAGGAAGGTGACTCATTCATGATGTATAGCCTATATAAATGAATCCATCTAAGGTTTTATTTCCACATGATTATACACTCATGAAAAGATAATGTTAAATATGATATTCCCTCTGTGCAACTAGACCTACTTAAACTACATTTCACAGTGCTACAAAGTGTGTGAATAGTATATGTAGAGTTAGTACACAGGTGTCAAACATGTGGCCCAGGGGCCAAATCTGGCCCGCCAAAGGGCCCAGTCTGGCCCTTGGGATGAATTTGTAAAGTACAAAAATTACACTAAAATATTAACAATCCTTTTAGTTCAGGTTCCACATTCAGACCAATTCAATCTCAAGTGGGTCAAACCAGTAAAATACTATCATAATAATATATAAATAATGACAACTTCCAATGTTTCTCTTTGTAAATATAAATATTTTCATGTATTTACACTAAAACAAAGTATAATTTTGCCTGAAATGTCTTGAGGTAAATAAGTACAATTTTAACAATATTCTGTCTGTTATTATAATGTTTTGTGTGTTCATAGATCCACTGTGATCTGTAAGTTATAATGAACATGTGTAAATGATAAACTCAGACAGAACATTGTTAAAATCATACTTATTTTTTCAGTTTGTTCATGTTAGTCACATCTTTTGAAAGGATAGTTTGTAGATGTAAACCTTTTCATAATGTAAATTAACTTTTTTCACTCTAAAACATATAGAAAAGTTTGGAGTTGACATTATTTATATATTATTATGTTATTATTTTACTGCTTCGGCCCACTTCAGATCAAATTTAGCTGAATCTGGCCCGTGAACTAAAATGAGTTTGACACCCCTGAGTTAGTGGAACCAATAAATGGGAATAAAACACTATGAGTAAAAGCAGACTTACTTAAAAGATAACAGCATATATTTTTCATCTTACAGTATTAAATGGCATTTAGTAGCTCAAGAAGTCATGATAAAAAGCCTTTATGCAAAGTGTCGTTAGCATGTTAGCATGGTTCGATGCTAAGTAGCTAATGACTGTGAAAACAGCTGCCAGAGGGAGACCATTTGTAGGTTTGTAGCCTGGGATGTGATGGTTTAATGAGGCTCTAAACTGCTGACACACACACACACACGAGCATGTGTTCATTGATCGTCATTCATATTCCAAGTCAACAACCTTAAAGCTGTGAAATAGTAAGGTTAGTGTGAGTGTGTGCACATGTCTTACTGCTTGACGGGGCATAAGCTTTTTTTTCCGTCCAAACTGAAAGGGTCCAAGTTTTTTTCGACCAGAGCGAGGACCTGTGTTTTCATATCTGAGCATTAATTGATCTTAATTAGTTAATTGGTAAACATAATTTAATCTGTGCAGCGCAATTGCACCTCTGATTCTTCCACATTTGCACACGGCCTTTTGATGAAAAGTTGAGTGTGGGTGGTTCTGAATGAGTTGAAAGCCTTGTTCGTTGTCCTTTATAACCCTTTTCAAACTTAACCAAGGACTACTTTTCAAAGCTTCCCCAGGCTTTTGATGCCTTTTTCTTGGTGACGGGCAGTGGAGAATGCTGCCTTTGAATGCTATCCCAATCAAATTACAGCTGTCCACTTATCCTCTTTTTTAATCTTTCTTTTTTTCTAGCTGTCCTCACATCAAGTGTGTTTCTGTGGAGAGAGAGATTTTTAATGATATGGAAGTTGGAACTTTAAAATCACAAATTAAAAAGACTTTATTTTGTTTTCCCATCTTTGTTTCATCATAGAGGTCCTTGTCTCATGTTTCATTTGATGTGTTTATCATTGAGTTATTTTTCTCTTTAGCCTCATTCCAAAAAGAGCAAAACCCAATTTAAGTCAGCAGTGCCAAAAACATTTGAAGGCTTCTCATCAAAACACCACCACATGTACGCTTAGACCAGGCACAGATCTGACATGTTTGGATTTTTGTGATCTCACTTTTCTTTTCTTTTTTTTTTTTTTTTTTGGGGGGGGGGGGGGGGGGGGGTTAACTGGGTCAGTTGTCCCTTTTTAGATAAGGGTAGGTAATACAAAGCTTCATCACTGCCTTTGGGTAAATTCTAGATTCAGTGCTCTAAGATCAGTGTTTGTCAGCCTTTTTGGAGCAAACGCCCCTTTACATTATCATGACCCTCCCCAGTTATATGACCTGACCTCTGGTTTCCCCTGCTATTAAATCAGGGGTGTCAAACTCATTTTAGTTCAGGGGCCACATTCAGCTAAATTTGATCTGAAGTGGGCTGGACCAGTAAAATAATAACATAATAATATATAAATAATGTCAACTCCAACCTTTTCTCTATGTTTTAGAGCGAAAAAAGTAAATTTACATCATGAAAAGGTTTACATCTACAAACTACCCTTTCAAAAGATGTGAATAACATGAACAAACAGAAAAAATAAGTGTAATTTTAACAATATTATGCCTCAGTTTATCATTTACACATGTGCATTACAACTTACAGATCACAGTGGATCTACAAATACATAAAACATTTAGTAACAGGTGGAATTTTGTTAAAATTGTACTTACTTCTCTTAAGACATTTCAGGTTGTTCATATTTGTTCAGGTTATTTACATTTTTTGTGAAATTATACTTTTAGTGGAAATACATAAAAATATTTACATTTACAAAGGGAAAAAATTGGAGTTGTCATTATTTATATGTTCTTATGATAGTATTTTACTGGTTCTGACCCACTTTAGATTGAATTGGTCCGAATGTGGAACCTGAACTAAAAGGATTGTTAATATCTTAGTGTAATTTTTGCATTTCACAAATCCATCCCAAGGGCCGGACTGAACCCTTTGGTGGGTCGGATTTGGCCCTGGGCTGCATGTTTGACACCTGTGTATTAAATGCATGCATGCTAGGCTAACTCCCCTGTCAGTATCCTCTACCAAGTTACTGGCCCAGATCTGGAGTTAGTCGTTGGCAGCAGATTGTTCCCTGTGTTTGATGGGTTAAATGCAGACTTGACTTTGGCCCTCTAATGGGCTGTTCCCATCCACAGACAAGGTGGGTGCACACAGTTATTATGCTGGGAAGGATGATCCTTCTTAAGCAATGAAAATATGTATACCTTGTTTACAGTTTACTCAATTATGCACAGTCGCAACTTATGAAGCAATGACATACAGGATGGAGAATCTATCATTCTAATTACAACGTCCCAATGTTGGTTTTTTTGTCGTTGGATATTGGTTTTAAATTGTTTAATTTTGTAACTAGCTGTTTATCAGGCATATATTTTCTTAGGTCCTTTTTTGTCCTTTTCCTCTCTCTTTGTTTACTCATCTGTGGTTATCTTTGGCTGTTTTTCACAGTTGACAAGTTTGCTTTGTGTCTTTATTGTCTTGTGATATAGGGTCAAAACACAGTATTCGAAATCTCTCTGACGGGACATTTTAGGAACAATTTGACAGATTAGTGTTGCTAAATGACCAACATTTTTACTTTTAAATTCATTTTTGCTTTAGGTGAACCATAAGGGATTATCCAAAACAAGAAGCTACTTCATACTGAAATAAATATTGGAATGGCAATCATTTAAAATTTGCTCTCTGACGGGACATTACTGTGTTTTGACCCTATATGAAATACGTGAAAAATAATATGTTTGTCTACTCTGTGTACTAACAGTATAGAAAATCTAATGAAAATCTGTGAAATGATGCTTAATAAGCAGATAGTTTGGTCCAATATTGGAACAACAATAGATAGATGAAATTCTGCAGTTGAGGCGAGGTCAGAGTACAGTAGAAAGAACATCTGAAGGGAGAGAGAAAGAGGATAAATGGAAAAAAGAGACAAGGGAGTGAAAGTATCCTTTGGCTTTTACAACTTAAGGTGTTTCAGTAGCACAAACCGTTAGCTTGACCGAGAGCCAGGCTGTCTTTCACTGTGTGTGTCCATGCATAGGTAGTGAAGCAGCCAGCACTGTGACGGAGAGGAGAGAGGGAGGATGTATCTGTCAAGAGTTCACTCTGTGTGTTTGTGTGTCCTGTGTGTGTTTGTGTGGGAATGTTGACCACTGTTGAAAGCTGTCAGAGGGAGACAAGTCGAGGTGAAGAGAGGTCCCTGTGGTGTGTGTGTGTGTGTGTGTGTGTCTTTGTAGGGGAGAAAGTGAATCTATGCTCATGTGTTTTGGTCTGTGTAGTATATATATGTGAGTGTGTGTGTGTGCGTGTGCGTGTGCGTGTGCGTGTGTGTGTGTGTGTGTGTGTGTGTGCGGCTGTGTCTACTGGGCTGTGTTGAAGCTCTGTTCCACCCGACTGCCCTGGTCCAGGCCAGCTGTCAGTCACTTTGGTCCCTCCTTCCTTCCATCCCTTCCACGTCTGAATCCCGATCTTGCACAGAGAAAGACAAAGATTAATAGAAGAATATTTCTTTAAATCCAACACAGTAGTCAATTCAAAATGTAGTTAAAGTCTCTTATAATGACTTGGGGTAAGGTTCGAAATGAAAAAATAATAGTGGTTAAACACCTGCCAGTTAAGCATGATGCACAGTTCTACAGCTTTACTTTACTACTATCATTTACTTTTTATTTATTTTATGAAATTATTCTTATATTGTGTTATTGCACCCATTTTATGTACAGTACTTTGTGATTTTTATCTGTGAAGAGCACTTCATAAGGAAACTTTTCTTCCTTACTTACTTACTACATTTAGTAATATCTCCCAGCTATTTTAAACTGATACTAGACAGTAACACTATAGGTGAGGACTCCAGAATTTCTGTCACAGTGGATTTATGTCTTCTTCTCCTTTCTCAGCTGAAATGTGGTCTATACCAGTGGTCCCCAACCCCCGCTTCCCAGACCAGTACCGGTCCATGGATCATTTGGTACTGGGCCGCAAAGAAAAAAAAAATGTGGTTAATATTAAAGCATTTTTTTCCATTAGTCTTCCGGAGATTTTATTTTGAAAAGCGACCGTTTCTGCCCTCACCTCACAACCGCTAAACTCAGGTGCGCTGTTTTATGAATCAGTAGTAACACAAGCTAAAGAAATGAGCCAAAAACAAAATTCACTGGAGAACTTTTTCGGGAAGAAACGAGGAAACGATGAGGCTGCAGAAGGATCACAGACTGCCTGCAAACAGAAAGCTGCATTTAGAAGGAAATATCAGGATTCCTGCCTCAGTTACAGGTTCATCCCAACAGGTGACACACAAGCACCTTCAAACTGCTCTGGCACATCCATCCATGTTTGAGACAACTTCAAACCTCTGTGCATTCTGGATTAAAGTCAAAGCAGAATATGCGGATATCGCCACAAAAACCCCGAAAGTCCTTCTTCCGTTCCAACCTCATATTTTTTGTGTATCTGGATTTTCTGCAATGATGAATTACCAAGTAGTAGACTGGATCATCAGCCCCAGATGGGACCGTCTAGTTGCAGGGAAACAAGTCCAGGGTTCTGACAGATTCTGCAATAGGGTGAGTTGATATTCTACAGTAGAATCATTGTAATTGCCTGATAGACAGTGTAAGTGTTTCAGATCACATGCTCTGAACTAACAAAGGTTTTTGTTCTTGGAAACCCGCACCTCTTACCGGTCCGCAGAAAATTTTCATGCATGAAACTGGTCCGTAGTACAAAAAATGTTGGGGACCACTGGTCTATACAGTAGAACCTCACCCTATGAGTGAACTGCAGCACGAGAAATTCGCTTTATGAGCCACTGGTCTTGAGAATTTTTGTTTTGAAATACAAGCGTAAATCTGGAGCACAGGCAGGTGCCCCTCCCAACAGCTGTAGCCTCTGAAGGTTCGATTCACCCTCAGGAGCAGCAGCATTCAGATGGAGGAGGAGATAAACTTTCCCAATGAGGACAGTGGAGTGGAGGAGGCTATCTCTACCAGCAAATTAAAAGAGGTGTTGGCAACCTACATGGCACGAGGTAAACATGCCAATTCCAAACAGAGCAAGGCCCCACTCTCCAACTGAGAACCCTCTTGTTGCAAGATGAGTGTTTACCATACAAGGTTTCAGTCACTGGTTTTAGTAGAAAATGGTTACAGTAAGTGTTGAGATTGTTTTAACAGCAAAGTTCATTAACATAGCAAACAGGAGTTAATCAAAGTGACATTTTGTACTAAAATTGGAGGCAATTTGAAATGAAAGCATGTCTTTAAACCCATAAAGCCCAGTGCTACTTGGTGGCAGTTCCCATATGGATTTTTCTCCATTTTTAACTTTTCTTAAGCGATTTAACACCATTTATTCTATTAAAGGAGTGATATTTGCTTTTTTTTAAATGGAATTATGCATTTTAAAACATTTCCCTGTGGTCTACATAAACTGTAAATGCTCTGCTTGGGTCTGAATTCTTCATTAATTCAACTCCACAGGTCCATCTTCAACCCTTTTTCTGAGTATGACACCAGAAAGGTGTTTTGAGCGCTGGCCCTTTAAATGGAAATGAGCCACTTCACACCCCACCCCCTCCAGGTTGTGGGCTGTGTTGCTCTGTCCTGTTTAACCAACAACTGAATATTAAAGTATATATCAAAGTTTGGACATATTTTCAGTATGGACTACAACTGCTGCTGCTGACAAACAATTATGTCGCACTCTGAGAAATGTTCATCACAAGTCTTGACCTTATATGTGCAAATGTCATGACGGAACTAGTTATAGACGTAACAAATTAAGCAGGAATTGAAACTGGTTGTAGAAATCCACCCAATTTTTGCCAAAATGAATATAAAGATATCTTTGCAGCACCTGGAGGGTTCAAATTCAAACTTTTTGAACTGTTAGGGTCCAAATACACAGATAAATGAACCAAAGACTAATAAAAGTGGGTTTAACAAAATATGACCCCTTTAATATGCTCTGTACTTTGCAAGTGAAAATCAAGTATTTTCCTGTATTTAATTTACTGATCATGTAGATGTTCATAAAAGCTCAGATTAAAGTTGAGGGTTATATCAAAAACAGAGAAAATTGAATAGAAAGTGACTTTTCCAGTAAAATATATATTTAACTGAACATAATCCAAGTGTCTCCATCCACTAGATAAACAGGAAGAAAACTCCAAGACACTCTATTTAAGCATTAAAATGCTTTATTCTCATAGCATGGTCATGTGAGACCTTAAAAAAACACTTCAACGCGTTTCGGCTTCAAGCCTTCATCAGGAAGTCAAAGCTTTTTGTGTGTGTGTGTTTGACTTCCTGATGAAGGCTTGAAGCTGAAATGCGTTGAAGTGTTTTTTAAGGTCTACACATGACCATGCCATGAGAATAAAGGCATTTTAAAGCTTAAAGAGAGTGCCTTGGAGGTTTTTTTTCTTCCTGTTTATCTACTTTATGAATCCCTTTTCCAAAGAGCACCTCAAACAAACTCTTTTGGCGCCCTAGAAGCATGCCTTTCCATGATTTTTTTGCCTCCATACGTCATTGATCCAACTCCATGGGTTTTACTGGTGAATCGATGTTGTAGAAGATGACGGTGTTTCCACTTTCGCTACAGAGTCTTTGAACGTCCAAATGGGTCATATCTGATGACCATGTAAGATGACAAACTGCATTTATACCAATTATTACATGTATTGATAGGATTAGTTGATCAGTAAATATTAAATAGTTTAGATCAGTAGATGTTTTGGTCACCGCTGGGTGTTTGGGTCTTTGTTGGTTAACATAACCCTTCCTCAATACTCAGTATTTGAGGGAACATCGTTTTAACCCTTAATCCACTAGTTTTACCCTCCTTATATGCTTCCTGTTGTTCCACGGCTATAATCTATAAACTGAACGTCTGCTTTAACAAGTCGGGTCAGACATAAACATTTCTTCGGTGTGTGAGTCTCAAAGTGATTAGCATCTCCGACTGAGAGACTCATTAATCTCCGTCTACAGTCTGGCCTGTTGCCTGCATTATAGATGAATGCACATACCCACACACACTCACAAGTTTGTCAATATAATGGCCCCGTCGTGTCTCGTATTTCTCCGGGCTAACTTTAGAGCCATGGACTGGAGTAAGAGGCGAAGGATGGAAAAGAAAAGAACTGACTGAAACTTATGTCCTGATAAATTCATACTCTATGAGTCTTAAGACAGCAGCAGCAGCTTCTTGTTTTTTTAGGGAGTAATTGCCTCAGAGTGTAACTCTGGGGAGAAAAGTTGAAATCTTACATGCTGTCTAAAGTATGTACTCAGCATCCTCTGAAAACTAGTGTGAAAGCCTGTGGGGACAGTCCCAAATGGTCCACTATAGGGTTCATGTTTGTAATTTGTGTGAAGGGGAGTAAAAATACACTCAAATCTGTTAGATCTGCTCATATTTAAGTGTATGTACTTAACACTCCATGTGAGCTTAGAATAAAGGCTGTTTTGGACCAGTTTCCACCACTAATACCTCTTTTCACTTAAAGCAGGGATGTCAAACTCATTTTAATTTAGAGGCCACATTCAGTCTGATTTGATCTCCAGAGGGCCGGATCAGTAAAATAATAACAGTGAAAAAAGGAAAATTATATTATGATCAGGTTTACAATCCACAAAGTTACCTTAAAAATCTGAATAACATGAACACTTGAATTGTCTTAAGAAAAACAAGTGCAATTTTAGCAATATTCTGCCTCGGTTTATCAGTTATCATTTTCACATGTGCATTACAATCGCACAAAACATTTAGTAACAGGCAGAACATTGGTAAAATTGCATTTTTTTTCTTAAGACATTTCTGTTTGTTCATATTTGTTCAGGTTATTCACATTTTTTGTAAAAGTATATTTTAGTAATGTAAACATTTTCATGTAATTTTACTTTTTACACCAAAAAAAACAAAGAGAACATTTGGGGTTGTCATTATTTATAGGTTATTATGATATATTTTACTGGTCTGACCCCCCTTGAAATATAAGTGTCTGTATGTGAAACCTGAATTAAAAGGATTTTGACACCACTGATGTTAATATTTTCAGTGTAATTTTTGCATTTCACAAATTCAGCCCACGGACCGGATTGGATCCTTTGGCGGGCCAGATTTGGCCCCTGGCTGCATGTTCGACACCTGTGACTTAAAGGGATTGGAAGGCGGGATTTGTAACAAAGATTTTAAAGACAAAATTATACAATGTTAAAATTCGCCTTTGTTTATTGTCCTCTAACCCTATAGAAATAAAGTTGACTGATTTTCAAAAGCCCTTATAAACTCTTAAAGGTATTTTATTGGCCTTTCTACAGGTTTTCAAAGGTAGACATAATAATTGCAGTTAAGAGCAGGAAAAAGCTGATGGCCAATGGATTGTTGTGTATGCAAGCAACAAAAACTGTGTGTGGGTACGTCCTGTGAAAGGAAATGTTGAGTGTATTGCTCCTTTGAGTGCAGGTCATTCCGTTGGACCAAGGTCACTGACAGGTTAGCTTGAGTTGGCGTGGGGCTAAAAATACATTATAGTTTAACATTTCAGTTTGAAATAGGCCAAAGGCAGGCTCTGGGAAAACTCACAAAGCAAACCCACACACACTCATACACATATAAATCAGGACAATGATAAAATGAAAGGGTGTGTTAGAGGGTTATGCACCTGTCCAAAGCTATAAATACACAAACACACACAAAAACACATACATGCACACACACTGGAGCCCTTGGGTATGGCTGTCCTTGCTCCTTGGTCAGGGTGAAAGGCTGACCTGGTTTCAACAATATGACCCCAGGTGGTCCAAACTCAAATGAAATACATGTACACACACACTGACATTCAAACAAATACACACACACACACACACACACACACACACACACACACACACACGGGGGATGAACTCCAATGATTTCCCTGAAAATTGTGCTTGTATTCATCACCGTTTCCTTTGTATGTGCATTTCATGTCATCTGTAGTTTAGTTCCTATGTGTGTTGCCTGTAAATCTGGTAGGCTGCTTGCTGTAGTTTTCTGGTCAAAAATGTTGCAGTGATTAAAAAACAAAACAAAAACATCATGATCAGTAGTTATCACCGTAAATGTCACAACACTATTTTCCTCAAAATTTAAAGACTGATTGGAAATGAGAAAGACACCAGATTGTTATCAGCAGTTTTAAAGTATCCATGAAAAAATGCAACGAGATGTAACAGGATGTAAAAGATGCAAAATGGCATCAAAACACAACAAAGGTGTGAAACATACACCAAGACGGAAAAAGATGTAAAGAAGCAGCAAGGAAAAAACTAAGAGAAATGCCAATATATAAATAACATAAAAGATGGGACAAATGGGGGAAAAACACTGTATTTCTTCATTTAACTATGATGAAAATTACCTAAAACAGTCATTTGTGATTTCAATGTTGTTAATGGTCAGAACATGAGAAACTCAGAAAGAAAGTAAATAAATAAATAGTCATTAATTTGCTGTGATTAAGAAAGGGACAGCATTCAGTCAGCCAGTGATTATTATGAAATAAAACCTGACATGATTCTTTTAAACTCATTTTAGAATCTGTAATCTGAATCTAGAACTGTGCAAATAGCATTGGTCTGGTGTTCTCTGCAGTGTTCTGCCCTAAATGACTATTAATAGGTAGAAGCTCATAATAATGGATATTTACATGTAAAATGATGGCATTAATATGCAATCAGCACCAAGGAAATATATTAAAATCAAATACTATTATTTGACAGTGTCCTTTTTGACTTAAAGAGAAAATATGAAATTGAAATGCAGAAAATATATATTTTTTTATTTTAGGTTGATTTAATTTCACTTCATTTGCATTAAAGGAATTAATTCTCCCTATGTGTAAATAAATAATGTTAATCTCATCTCATCATTATCAATGATACATACTGAGAGTTCAGAATGATGATGCATTCACAGCACAGAAACCGCTGTAGTTGTTTTTTTATGTTTTGCCACTGAGGCACATATTACCACAGTATGTCATGTTACTGTTACGGTAGAGCTTTACTATTGGCTAAGCATATGGTGGTTCATGTACTCACCCTTTGTTTTAAAAAGCTCTGCATGGTTTCATACTTAGGAAAAACTATGCACACACATACTGTAGCTGTGCACCAGAGAAAGAGATTATAGGTTCTAGGCTCATTTCATCTGTAAATTCCAGGCTTCTATCGATGTCCTGAGGGAAGACACATACATTTTGTCCATAACTGTTTTGGTTGACAGATAATCAATGTTCGCAGCAGTCAGTGGGTCCACCTATTCACATATCAATGTGTGGTGTGTGTGTGTGTGTGTGTGTGTGTGTGTGTGTGTGTATGTGTGTGTGTGTGTGTGTGTGTGGTGTGTGTGTGTGTGTGTGTGTGTGTGTATAGTATAGTAATCTGGTTCGGAGGAAAATGATCAAACTGATAAACCTCAGGTTAGCAGCTGGACTTCCACATGCTGTTTATATCTTTGCAGCCTTGAAATTAGGCCTGTGCAACTGCAGGCTGCCAGAGTAAACAAACCTGAATGCTTGAATGTACTTTTAGGAACTATTAAACTTTGCTTTCTTTTGTCTGTTTATCTTGCTTATTAGCCTCTTTGCAGCACCTTTATTAACCCTCCTGTATCCGGGTGCGCCTTTTAGGCACACCTTGCACTTCGTTTTAAAAAACTTCATATTATTTTTCACAATTTAAATAAGGTTAGAATTCAAAAGTTGTTCAGTTTTGCATGATCTTTAAAATTCTGGCCACCAACTAAAATTTGCACATTGTAAACAAAAGAAAATTACCAGACTAGCATCTGTCTCCCAAGTGTGCCTAAAATGCACTATTTCTTCCATTTGATATGTATGATTAGGGCTGACCTGGATTTACAAAAATAAAATCAAATTAGAGCAGAAAAATAAATCAATATATTTAATAGTTGGATTTATAGGTGTGCATTTTACGCACACTTGGTGACAGATGCTAGTATTTTTGAACATTTGACCTAGCGCCAAAAATAATCATGCAAATTAACCAATGTTGGAGTTAATCATTGACATATGCCAGGCTGCAAAAATCAAATAATATGTGATCTACTTTTTCTGTAGTATATTGAAAAAATATATATTTTTTTGTGTTTTTTGCATCCAAAAAAAATGGTTTGTTTACATTACAAACACGGCATTTAAAGGGTTAAAAATGTGACAGTTACTGAGTATTTGGTATTTTTATTTGTGGCTCAAGTTGATGAACTAGAAAAAAGTGTAAAAAAAATTTTAAAAACAAACTATGAAAAATTTTTTTGACGTTATTCCACAAGTGTGCCAAAAAGGCACATTTGGTGCTTAGTAAGGGCATTGCTGGACAGGATACCGGAGGGTTAATTGAATTTGTTAATGCAATGTAACAGCTTCACACCTACGTCCAGATCTACATAAGCAGATTTTGTGGGTATAAAATCAGTCCAAATGTGAATGAATCACAAATCCTGATTCATCAAATGCCACTGGAGTAACTGCTGCTGCGCTATGAGCAAAAATATGCTCAGTCTAAGCAGTTCTGTTCAGACGTGCCATGACACAGTCAGCTATGACACCAACATCATTCAAAGACGTTAAGAATAGGAGACATTTTTGAAAAAACTTTGACATGCCTCAGTCCTTAGTAGTTGAAGTCTATTTATACATTTATCAAAACATATTTTACAAAATGCAGGTTTTTGCAAAAATTAGTAACTTTACAGAACATACAATATTTCACATCAGACATCGAATTGAATTGAACTGAATTGAAATGAAAAGTCTTTAATGTCCATGAAGGGCAATTTGATTTGCAACAGAAGTGTATATATCTCAGACATCACCAAAACAATCAATCTCACATAATACAATAAAAACAGTAAATTAATACATCCTCATAGCTAACAGTGCATTGTTCCCAATAAGCTTGCCTACGGGCTATTTAAAAACTTAACAGCAGATGGGACAAATGATTTGAGATATTGGTTTGATTTGGCTCTGCAGGGGAAAGTGTACCTTTTCTTAGCTGGAAGAAGCTGAAACTCTGCTTGAAGAGGATGGAGGGGGTTTGCCAAAATGGCCTTTGCCCTCTGAGTGGCTCTGGCTGGATACAGATGATCAAGACCATTCAAGCCAGTGCCAGTTGTTTTTTGGCAGATTTTTAACAACATTCCTCAGCTTGTTTTTGTTTAAAACACTGAGGTTACCAAATCAGCAAATCAAAGAAAAAGTAAAAATGGACTCAATAAAAGATGAAAAACATTTTAAGAAGCTTTTTATCAACATTAAAACACCTCAGTTTCCTCAGATTAACAGCCTCTGATTTGCCTTCCTGCAGATGGCATCTGAGTTGGTCTCAAAGGACGGTTTGTTGTCCTGGATGGTGCTTAAATACTTATACTGACTGACTACTTCCACTGCTGTGCCTTTAAGAAAGGTTTGGGATGTGACAGGTGGGTTCTTACAAAAGTCAAGAATCGTGTCCTTAGTTTTTGACACGTTGAGTTGCAGGTAAGAGTCATTGCACCATCTAACAAACAGTTCAGAGAGAACAGAACTAAACTGTAGTACCACCCATGTAGTGGTGTCCACCTATTCCATAAGTTTTTGTTTTCAACTCTCAGGGCTAGTGAGGTAGAGCGGGTTGTCCAGTAACCAAAGGGTTGCCGGTTTGAATCCTGCTTTGTCCTAGTCATGTACTGTTGTGTCCTTGTGCAAGACATTTCATCCACCGCTCACACTGGTGTATGAATGCATATGATTTTTGGTGGTGGTTGGAGGGGCCGTTTGACGCAAATTGGCAGCCATGTTACCATCAGTCTCCCCCAGGGCAGCTGTGGATACAAACGTAGTTCAGTGTGAGAGCAAATGAATAATGGATCCAAAATGTAAAGCGCTTCAGGTGCCTTGAAAAGCATTATAAAATAAATCTAATCCATTATATTATTAGGGCTGTGTATTGGCAAGAATCTGGCAATACAATACAAATCACAATACTAGGCTCACGATATATATATCACAATATTATTATGATACTGTTAAAAAGGCAAATTTTTGTTTGTTTCTTTTTTTTTAAATGATCATTTCCTGGAAGGATTGAATTACACCAGAAATATGTACAAATACTAAACATATTTTATTTCAGAACAGGATCCAATGCTGTGTCACAACATTTTTCTAAGTCTCCTAGTTTCCAAAGGAACTACCATCTGCCTCTCAGACAGTAAAAAGTGCTTTTAGGATGCATCAAATAACCATTATTTAATAAAACAGTGTTAAATAATAACACATAAGATATAAACAATAAAGAAAAACAAAAAACAAAAATTAACCTCCGCCATATCTGCATTTGAATAAATACTTTAAAATATCGATACAATACTTTTTAATATTGATACAATATTGTGAAACGAAATATCACGATATATTGCAGAACTGATATTTTCTAACACCCCGAATTATCATTAGTGTAAATATGAAGCACATTCTTTGTATTTTATCTCAAATGTTATCCAACAAATTCTTCAAACTAGTCAAGGTACAAGAACAGCTACATGTGCTGAGCCTTCACTGTAAGACTCATACATGACCCCTATTTTATACAGGTGAGGAAATGCAGATGTGCAACCAGGATGTATTTTACCAAAGCTTACAGTGAAATATATTTTTCCAGTAGATGATCCCAACCTTGTTATTGTTCAAAATGTGGCGTCAGTCAGTGCAGAGAAGATGAATGTAATCTAATAAACACTGATTATACCAACAAGGACCTATGTACCCTCAATCTGCCAAAATGTCAGTTACTTTAAAACGAAGTGTGGGCCAAATGTTCGTTGGTGTCCACAACCTGAAGCATAGCTGAGAGCAGCTTTTAACATCTGGACTAATTTCAATCAAGTATTAAGCCTGTTGGTGCAGAGTGAAGGGCCACTTCAACCTACACATTCCTGTTATGAATATTTACAGGGATTAAACTGGCTTTTGCTTAAGGGAAATTATGTAGAGTAGCTGCAGTGTGTTTGCGGTGTGGGAGAGTGATGGGAGATTTACTGTAAAAACTTCCAAGCTCATGTGAGACTTTGCAGTTTTTATGTTGAGTGTGTCTATGAATCTCTTTGTGTTACATAGGAGTGTGTGGGTGGTTGTTTTAATACTTATTTAATACCGTCTGCATTAATAAAATCCTTTAATGCCGCTTCACATGAGTAAGAACAGGCATTGTCAATTAAATTTGATTATGTTACAGCACAACGTAAGCTGAAGCAGAGGTGTGGGCTTAATGGTGCACTATGGTGCAGACCGACAAACACAGTGTCTGTACATGTTCACTACGGTGCACATCGGATAAATAGGGATAGAGTGATTACATTTAAATAAATTAAACTCTGTGCTCACTGCCTCCAAATCTAATCAATTATTTAATTCCGGTGTGTGATAATAATAATATCTAATGGTGAAGGTTCTCATTGACAGTTCATGCTAGTGATGAATGCTCTAGGTAACAGTGGCGTCCCTCTCATAGACAGTAACACTGCATGATAGAACCTTGGATAAGTCACTGTCATTAAGAAGGGGATGATGGAGTGCTATGAGTGCCAACCTAAGCCCACTCAGAAGACCTTTCTATGATGCACCATAAGAAATGTGTAATCTCTCCATATCTCTTCACTTTCATCCAGTGTCTCTTGCTTGTTGTGTCCATTCTGAGCTTTTTAGTTAAAACTCTGGTCCATTCTGAGTTATTCTGAGTAGAAACATGGTGATGCAACAAGATGGACATGGTTCAACAGCATCCTGCCCCTCTGTAGATATAAATGAATAATTCTAAGGTAATGTGTGTTTTCATCACCTGGTTCTTATTTTGGTGTTATTACACATTAATGAAAACATACGCCACTTTTACACAGAGATCACTGAAAAAAGATGAGATGGTGATCCCACCTTTTTTTCCACCATTGACCGATGTCTACAGCCAAGCCAAAGGAGTAACAGAGGTGAGACAGGCTGGACTTTGACACAGCGGACCTGCCTTCTGGAATCAAATGGGTGGTGATGCAGCGCAGTGTGTAGTGTGATGTATAACTTGCACAAGCATAGCGTTGTTGCTAACCTCTCCAGAGTCTCTCACCTTTCCACAAATGTTAGCATGGATAGAGCCCTCTGCCCGAATCGACAAATAACTTGCAGATCTCGGTGTCTCCCCAGCTGGACATCTTTCTGGTCGTGTTGATATGCATGTTCAAATGACTCACGCTCATTTTTAAATCCTCTGGGTCGAACATGCACTACGTCATCAAAACATAGCACCTTGGTTGCGGAACGAGGGGTGTTCCTTTTGCATAGCGTTCCAGAATCATGATTCCACCTTTATCTCGGCTCTGTTACTACCACCAGAGACATTACAGAGCTGTGACAGAGGTGGGACCAAATGATCCCAGCCTTTCGTTTACGCAGACGTTGTTCCGAAATAAGGGCAAAATATTCCTGTAACAGAAGTGCTGTGTAAAAGGGGCTATAGTTACAAAGTGTTATCACTATCTCCAGTTTGATTCTCCAAAATACCTCCATGTCTTACACACTTGACCTTTTTGCCTTTGGTCTACACTTTTGGCACCACTCTTGCCTTCCAGCAAAAGGTTTTGAGTTCAAACCTCTGTTGGACCCTCTTCTCTGTGTGGAGTTGCATGTTGTCTCTGTGGGTTTCCTCTAGGCACTCCAGTTCCCCCGTATGCTAGGTTAATTGTCCTGACAGTACCCTTGACCAGGGCACTGGCATAGGTCTGGAGTTGGTCTCTGGGTGCCTTCAGTGACAACCTGTAGCTCCTTTTGTGTATATACTAGGATGAGCTAACTGCAGAGGTTGAACTTCTCTGTGGGGACAATAAAAGTGAACACTGCTGTACTTTACCTTTACATTTATGATTATTATCAACACAATTTGCACTGTAAAGGAAAGTTCATTAATCAGGTGACCACTGGCACATTGATTTCATTTGCTACAGATGTAAACCACTACTGTGATTTTGTTGCAGGGAAACTCAATTTTTGAATGAAAGAATTTGAGACCTTTTTGTCATTGTACAATTTGAAGGAAAGGAATTTATGAATTTCCTGAGTTTCTGATGGGCCCTTGGGAAGATGTGCACTCAAGATGCTTGGCATTCAGGTAGAAAGTCATGACAGAAAAAACAAAAGCTAACGGTAATAATGTCAACATTTCTAGTACGTGACTAAAATTACAACATATCAACTTAACATCCAATGTGAAATAAACTATGGTCTCCATTTCTGAAAACGTCTGTAGACAGGACCCAAACCCTGAGATCTCTGAGGTCATGGAAAACCACATGGAACAGAAGCTAGGTATTCATTTATTCTCCTCTCATTAACATGGAGAACATGATCCCATTTAAAGGCAGCAGAAATCTATGAAAACAATTTAGAGTTTTGATTTAAATATTATATTACAAGTTGTTTTCTTTCTCTGTCTGTCCCTAACCCTAATAAAGTCAACTGACACATAAAGTTTCACACCCTGTCTATGAAACATTTACACTCAAGATCAACATTTTTACCACTTGGAAATTATATTAATAGACAGTATTTAATTGTGATGTTGGAAAACAATGTGGTATTGCTTCAAAGTGTAAATGACAATACAGTTGTTGACCTTATGAACTTAATTTTTGGGAGACAGGATTAGATGTATAGAGAAATGTTCTGTAACAGCTGCATAACAATAATAATAGGAACACATCTAACTGTGCCAATTACTTACTAATGTAAAAATGTCATATAAAGCACAGTAAATTCCAATTTCATGGATGAAAAGTTACAAGTTGATGAACAGGCTGATTAGCTCAGCTCCCCCACAGTCTCTTTTGTCTTTTTTTCCGCTTGCATTTAACAAATAATTATAGAAAAATATTCTATCCGGGGCTGCTTTGAATTGACAAATGCTTTAGACATGGTTCCCCCAGCAGTGTAAAAAGCATAAAACCCATAAAATTTGTCAGTACAAGATGATTAGCTACTGTAGAATCCATGTCCTGCATTTTCACTGCTGCTCAGTTCAGTACTGTGAAAGAAACAGATGCTGGAGGCTATAAAATGTGGGCGCGCGCACACACACACACACACACACACACACACACACACACACTAACATACAAATGAACTCAGTGATTACAAGTTGTTTTCTTTGTCTATCTTTCTCTACCTCTCTCTAACACAAATTAAGTGTGTCTTGAACTATGTTATGCATTTATTTGGATTTATTTATTTGTTTTACATGCATGCCTTCTATGTTTCTGAGAATGTGGGAATTCAGTGGGTGACAAAAAAGTCCAACTTGAACATATTCCTCTGTGTTTCTGCTTTGGTTTGACACAATGGAATGGAAACAAAGGAATAAAGAATAGAAAAATACAACTCTAAACCTAAGCTAAGGTTAGAAATAGGGTTATAAAAGTGAACTGCATGTGTTAGACTTCATTTTAAAGGAAAAATATCCTTGTTCCTGTGTTTGACATATGGCTGAACACAACCTAAACAACAATGGTTTAAACATGGCTTAGATAGAACCCTAACCCTCAGACTGGTTCTCAGTGACCTACTGGAAGTTAGGTTAAAAAAGATGCAAACATGTAAGTCCTTGATACCATTAGACCAGTTACAATCATATAACTTCATTTTATTATTATAACATCTGTATGAAACTAACATAAATGTTACATGTTAACATCATTGTATTTCATTCATTCATTTTATTTTATTTTATTTTCCTCATCACCAAGTACATGGTATGGAGCACAAACATCATGCCATGAAATTATACATTCAATAAGAATACAATTAAAAGCACTGGACTTTTATCAGCACATTAATCAGCAGGCAGCAGCATCCCTTTGTTTTGGACATGTTCAGTTTTCATGCTCTGCTGAGGATTACTTGAAAATTTGAGAGTACTCGGTGTTGATTATTTGATCAACTGATTAATGGTGTACAGCACAGAAATGATCTCTTCTGACAACATTGGTCAAATTAGCTTTTTTGCTATTAAAAGAAGAGTATCCTTGGAAAACTTTTAGTCCAAGTACAGCCACTTTGGTCAACATAACTCTTGTTAACTGTTGTTCCACATTTACGCTAATCTAATGATAATAATAATAATAATAATAATAATAATAATAATAATAATATAATAATATATAATAATAATAATAATAATAATGGAACAGATTTCTGTAGTGCTTTTCAAGGCCCCCGAAGTGTTTTACGTTATTGATCCATTATTCACTCACTAACACATTCACACTCTGGTGGTGGTCTTCTCCACTAGGAGAGGTGGCTGAATTTTAATGTTTGGGTATCAGTGAGCAGCAGGGGCAAAGTGCTGTGCAACCAGGCGGAAGTATTAGAAAGCTCTGCTCACTTTTTCACTTGTTTTCACTAGTTTATCGAGCATGATCTGTCAAAGCACTGAACTATAAATGCTCATTGATTGGCTCTGCAAGGATCTTAATAATTAACCCAAAAAAATGTAACAGGACATGAAAAGGTGAAAAGTACAGAAGGAGAAGGTGTTCCAATCAGAAATCTGTTCAACAGAACAAGGTGTAACATGTATTTAAGAAAGAAAGACTAGTTGAAGTTTTAGTTTTTTGGGGGAGTTCAAGCTGAGACTTGAAGGCAGAGATGATGAGAGATGTAGAAAAGGTGAGAGGGATGAATATAAAGAGAAGAGTGGGATGGTAAAATCCGGTCTGGGCAGGGGAAGGGGATATACTGAAAGAAGATGATCAGAGGGAATATGGTTGAGAAGGGGAGAGGGAAAAAAGATCCAGATCAGAAATAATACCAAGGGAAAAGTCTGAGACAGAGTGTGACAGAGGGGAAAGATGAGCAAAGAGAATAAAACATGAGAGGAGCTGACAAGAGAAGTGGAAGACAAGTGAGGAAAAAAACAAAACAAAAATGAAGGACCAGGCAGGGAGTTGGTCACCCCTGAAGTTCTGCAAGGAGGAGGTCTGGACCTGCCACCTTTTCTAATGAGCACCACAGAGAGGCTTGGGTCTGGGTCTGCATTCAAGTGTGCATGAAGGACAGTGTCTGGGTGTTTGTAAGTGCAGATGAGTGTCTGTCTGAGCCTTTTATATGTGTGAAGTTTATTCCTGCTGTTCTGTGTATGGGGAGGTTGGACTGGTCCCCAATAGGATGTGAATTTCCTCCTTCCAATAAAACATGAATGAAGCAGAGAACTTTTATTTAAAATGCTATAATTTTAATTATTATAATAGGTTTCTTAATTTACCATTCTTATAATACGTCTGTTTTTTTCTTCCTCAAGCACAACCTCAAATCAATCAAACTATCAGTGTCTGACCTTCATGTATTGCATTAGCAGTTTACATTTAAGCCCCATTAGCGTACACTTTATACAGACAACAGCCATGGTAATACAACATGTTCCCTTTATGGTTTGTGTTGTCAATAGCTTCATTAAAGATTGATTTTAAATAGTCATAGTTTAGTTTAAACCATATTTCAACAAATGTCATAACATAGTAACTTCTCCTTCAGAATCAAACTTAACCAGTGTAGTCCAAACACTGTGATTTCATCAGATGACTCAATCACAGGCCAATAAAAGTCTCTAGTTGATGACAGAATTAAACTGGGCCTTGACCTTGCCACCAACCACTGATTCTACCTGGTTCTGTCTCCATTGCTAGTGTAAGGCTAATTGTGTTCGTTGATTGGAAGCTCCAAAGGCAAGTTCAGGATGCACTTGGTCTCAGTTTAAGAATTTATTCTGATCACATGTGAGTTATAAAAGCCAGTGCTGGTCTTTCTGGACGAGGGCTCACGCAGGAACTCAAGTCGCAAAAAGCCCCGAATTTTGAGTGTGGTTTGACAGTTGTCTTCTTGGGTGACTCCACCCTGAACAACGGGTTGGACTTCGCAACGTCATCTGACTCCATCTTCTGATTGAACCTCACTTATTGATGTGACTTGCCAACTGTCAGTCCACGTCTTGTTGCTGGGATGTGCTATGCAAAGTGTCATGACTGTTGTTTTAGACGTGTATCTATTGGAATGCAAGGTCCTAGCTTCTGTAACCACAACATCTTCTTCAGTGAGCAGAACTGACCCTGAATCTTATCAGTACTGGTGCCCATGAGTTTACTGGGAGACAAGCTTCATCAGTAGAGAGATACATGAGGTTACTATGACATTTTAGAGCAGCTCAGAGCAAGACTGTATTGATTCTATAATTATTCTTCGCTAGGTTTATAACACGTCACAGTTTCAGTAGCAGCTGCTAACCAGCAAAACTTTGGCAATGAGACTTCTGTTGGAGAAGGAGTTTAGAGCCAAGTAAAATGTTCTGGCACAACTTCACCTGCACCTTCTGAGGTACATGGAGAAAGATACAAACTTGAAACAGGTCAAAAACTCCAGCAGCACTTTATTTCACTCCAAATTCAGACCAATAGACTACTTCGGAGTCGATGTCACAGTCTATGTCACCGCAGTTGCACACGCAATCTAGTGGCAGAAAAAGACTGTATATCAAACTGAGAGATTGGAGAGAATAGAGAGAAAAGAGGAAGAAAATGTCTTGTTGTGCTGTAGGTTGTCAGAATAGAAATGCTAAAAAAATAACCTTCATTTATACCGTCGAGAAGCCCTTTAAAGCAAACCGTAGACGCTTATGGTTGCAAACCATTAAACGGACGGACTGGACTGATGAAATCATCTGGAATTCTGGGCTCTGCTGTGCCCATTTCATATCAGTATGAACATTAAACAACACTTACCCAGCCATGCAAGTGCAGCTGGCTGTCAGTATAAAGTTGGTCCACTTGTCCGTGATCGCCCATGTCGTGTAAAACTGCGTTTTATGCCCTTGTTGCTGGCTAGGCAGCATGTCGGTCCTCAACACACAAAAACCACACAAATCGGTATTCAATATCCTGGACATGACCTCAAAGTACAAAGTTTTCTTATATTCCAACCTGTTATGTGTTCGTGTTCTTAAACTGAAGAGTCAAACAGGATGTTCACAAAAAAAAAGTGACACGGGCTGCATATGTGATTTTTCCCCCTTGAACTGTGCGAGTTAGCACGGTATTCCTACCATTACAATGTCTGGTGCAACAAAGTTACAGGCATTGAGGGATTTGTACGCCTTGAGCTTTTCTTTGTGTAACCCTGGCTTTTTCAACAAGATATAAACAGATGTCTGTCCACTGTAGCTTCGTCCATTTGGTCACGGAGCCGACAGTGAGTCTGGATCAGGAAACCTCACCCCCGCTAATGGTCCACTTATCTTTGGAAGACACCGGGTCTATCATTGACAGACCATTAAAATATCGGAGAAGGCCTCTGTATCTTCCATTACTCTTTTTCTTTCCTGATATTTTGGATCCTGACACTGGCTTCCATGTACTGTTGACAACACAACTGTCACTTTCTGCCACCAGTTAGGCCCCGCCCACAAATATGTCATTACTGTTTACCAACATTGAAATGGTCTATATGCTGATGCATACATACAAGTTGGTGAACCTTGACCACCTTTGTCCACAAATAATCCCTGTCTGGTGTTGTTGTTCGCAATATTCAAGCAAGTATGATTTAAGCTGGTGTGTAGAGTATGTTTGCAGAGTTGGCTGTGGTTTTCAGACATGTCTCAATAGTGTACAGGCATGGATCCCTTACACCAGACAAGAGCTCTGACTATTCTGAGGAACAAACTAATGCCTTTGGATTTACAGCTAACCGTTACATAAGACACAAAGTACTAAAAGTCCTAGAATTTGTTGTTGTCATGACTTTGATGATTCAAAATGGTTTTTTTTTTTGCTAGTTCTCCTTTTCTTTTGTGACTCTGAATCTTCTGTGAAACAGTGCCTTATGTCACAATGTGAGTTTTTTTCCGGGTGTTGAGACCTCCTCCTCATTTGGGTGTGCTGTTTTTGCATAAATGTGTCAAAGAGAAAGTAATTTGAGCAATAAAATAGACAGTTCTGCTGCTGCTGAGGTTTATGTGAGCCTAGGCTTGCAGGTATATGCATGTTTTAAAGTTATTTGACACTTCTAATAAAGCATGTTTCTTTAGAATTAATTTTGACTTGTCTAATGGAGAATTGACAAGCTTGGAAAAAAAAAAAAAGGAGAGAGACACGGGGTTATTTAGTGATGCTTAATTAATAATAATAATATAATAATAATAATATAATAATAATAATAATAATAATATAATAATAATAATGGATTGGATTTATAGCGCCTTTCTAGACACCCAAAGCGCTTTACATTATTGACCCATTATTCATTCGCTCTCACATTCTCCCTCTGGTGGTGGTAAACTACATCTGTAGCCACAGCTGCCCTGGGGCAGACTGACAGAAATTGTACAAAATTGTACAGGAATGTGTGTTTGAGGAAAAAGAGAGTTAGCAAGAGCGAGATGGAGGTAGGACTGGTTGTTAATGCAGTGCTGTACTCTGACAGCAGTGTAATCCTGAGCAGGATTAGCATGCTAATAGCAACAGGACCTCATCAAGAATTTGACAAAACCGACTCCTGCGCGTATGTGCAGGAGAGAGAGGGATTTAAGTTTGAGGGTATTTGAATGTGTCACCAAGTCCTTTAGTGTGTGTGTGTGTGTGTGTGTGTCTCAGATGAGACATGACTCACAACATGACTCATGTCTCATCTGAGACAACACTTTTAATAAAAGTTGGACATTCCTGACAGGCTGTTATCCCATTTCCACCTGTGTGATAGTGGCTTAACGCAGTTCTGTGACTGTTGTGACCACACTGATACTGACTGGACTTCACAGAGACATGATCACCCAACCATACACTCAGCAGAGCTGGTTTCTAACAGTGATAGTTACAAATGACATATACACATTATTTCATACTGGCAGGAGCAGGACTACAGCAAAGCTAGTCTAGGAAATCTTACTTTTTAAATACATTGATCAGGGGGCAAATGGGTTTCAGTTACAGCAGAGAAACAATCAGAACATTAAAAAGAATGTCATAAACCCACTCGTTTTTGCCCCAAAATGTACTTAAATTGGTTGCATTTTTTCCACCCCAGTATCTGACCCCCATAAACATTATTACCATATCTAAAGTGGACAAAAGTAAACTGTGTTAAAATCAACATTTTTAAGCCTGATAGGATCACATTTGGTGTTCCATCTACAACACAACTATACTTTTCCAAGTCCGTGTGAAGTGAGTGATTGAGTTCATTTCTTGTAGGTTCATGTTTGTTTGTCATTGCAGCTGGAAATCAAAATGTATGCTAAATGCACAAATAAAAGAATCATAGGTCTAGATGTTTCAGGACTAAGACAGAACTGATAAGTTTGGTTTCATTGCAAAAAAACTTCTCTGTTTAAATGGCACTACACCAATTGAAGCCAATTTTTCTAGACTTTCTAGACTTATATTTTACTTCATTATAATTATTTTATGCAGTTATACTCTTTTTGCATTTTGTGTCAAACTTATCATGTATCCATCCATCCATCCATTCTCTTCCGCTATCCGGGGCCGGGTCGCGGGGGTAACAGTCTAAGCAGGGATCCCCAGACTTCCCTCTCCCCAGACACTCCTCCAGCTCTTCCGGGGGATCCCGAGGCGTTCCCGGCCAGCCGAGAGACATAGTCTCTCCAACGTGTCCTGGGTCTTCCCGAGGTCTCCTCCCGGTGGGACATGCCCGGAACACCTCCCCAGGGAGGCGTCCAGGAGGCATCCGAAACAGATGCCCGAGCCACCTCAGCTGGCCCCTCTCGATGCGGAGGAGCAGCGGCTCTACTCCGAGCTCCTCCCTGGTGACTGAGCTCCTCACCCTATCCCTAAGGGTGCGCCCAGCCACCCGACGGAGGAAACTCATTTCGACCGCTTGTATCCAGGATCTTGTCCTTTCGGTCATGACCCAAAGCTCATGACCATAGGTGAGGGTAGGAATGTAGATTGACCGGTAAATTGAGAGCTTCGCCTCTCGGCTCAGCTCCTTTTTTACCACAACCAACCGGTACAGCGACTGCATCACTGCAGACGCTGCACCGATCCGTCTGTCAATCTCACGCTCCATCCTTCCCTCACTCGTGAACAAGACCCCGAGATACTTAAACTCCTCCACTTGGGGCAAAGACTCCCACCGACCCGGAGAGGGCAAACTACCTTTTTCCGGTCGAGAACCATGGCCTCGGATTTGGAGGTGCTGATCCTCATCCCGCTCGCTTCACACTCGGCTGCAAACCGCCCCAGTGCACGCTGAAGGTCCAGGTTCGATGAGGCCAACAGGACAACATCATCTGCAAAAAGCAGAGATGAAATCCTGTGGTCCCCAAACCGGACCCCCTCCAGCCCTTGGCTGCGCCTAGAAATTCTGTCCATAAAAATTATGAACAGAACCGGTGACAAAGGGCATCATGTAATGATGTCATAATCATACCTCAAAATATCTCACATCCATTCTTTCCATGTCACTATTTTCTTCTAGTCGCACATATTCTGCTGAGCCACTAACCACGATGACAAGTGTTGGCTAGAGTTAATAGGTATTGTTTTCATCTTTCATGTTGACTTGTGACACCAGAGCATCCTATTGAACATCAAAGTGCAAATCTGTGGTCGGATAGTTTTTATCTATCACAGATTTAACACGTCCAGTTCAAAACGTAGAAGAGGATGAGTGAATTCCATTTAAAATCAAAACTGACATGAAAACCTCATGTCATGTAGATAGGCTTTGTCTCACTAAAAAAGTTCAGTTTCAAGATAGTTAAGTTGTGTGTTTAATTATTTCACAAACATCAACACTACAATCTTCTGATAGTTCCTGGACCATCAGACAAATATCACACAGAAGCAGAGACTCTTCAGCCGCATACTGAAGTATTTTGGAAGTAGTCTGACAAAAACAAACACGAAGACTAACTAACATGAGACGAAGATGGCCCACGTCGGGGACAAGACCGGTGATGTCCAACACAAAGACTAACCAACATGAGACGACGACGGCCCACGTCGCAAACAAGACTGAGGACATCTAACACAAAGATTAACCAACATGAGATGAAGATGCCCCATGTCGGAGACAAGACCAGGGACGTCCAACACTAAGACTAACCAACATGAGCCACATTGACCTGTTTTCCTGTACTTGCAGTGTTAGCATGAGTTTCTTTACAGGTCTAGACTAATAAAATCCCAACCAGGGCCAACCATGGTCTCGTGCTGGGCTAAACAGACCTTAACAGTTTATTATTCTGCTACCTGGCAAACAGACCCAGCCTGGTTCAGAACCAAACAGGATTACACATTTGTCTGCTCGTGGGTGGACTGAGTTTTCCAACAGAAGACTCAGTAAGTCTAGCTCCACTTTGGGTCAAACTGCATTAGTCTGAGACCAGATGAGGCTGGTTCGGGCTCCAGTGAAAGGCCAGACAGGGTTAATTAGATCTGAAATCACGAGGACCTGTTTTTGTGTGTACATTATGTATTTGTATATGTCTCTGCTCAGCCTGGGATAAACTTCCAGTGTGTTTTGGGAAGGACAATCCAATTACAGCCTTTGTCTTGTTTCTTTACCTGGTGCTGTAGAACCTGTTGTTAGGAACCACTGATGTTTGGGTTTTGCATACAGGCTTGTTGGTGCTTTTAGTTTGGGTTCTTTTGTTCTCCTTACCCCCATGCTTATGATGCTTTGTAATTTGCTAGGTTGACATTGAATAAGAATTTGACTTGCATGGTTAAATAATACCACA
This sequence comes from Sphaeramia orbicularis, assembly GCF_902148855.1. Classification (NCBI taxonomy): domain Eukaryota; kingdom Metazoa; phylum Chordata; class Actinopteri; order Kurtiformes; family Apogonidae; genus Sphaeramia; species Sphaeramia orbicularis. The sequence continues at coordinate 38,731,567 of NC_043961.1, forward strand.
GCATATTAGGGTCATTAACCTCCTGAGACCCAGGAGAACAAAAATTTCTGAATTTTTTATGAAAAAATTGTCTAGACTGAAAACAGCATGACACTGATGTGATGTGATTTTCCAGATACATGTTCATTTTGTTTTTTGAATGTCCTTTGCAATGGCTTTTTTTTTTTTTTTTTTTTTTTTTTAAGATAAAGCTGTGGAACTCTTGTCCACATACATGGACTAAAAAATAGCTGGGTCTGAGGAGGTTAAGGCAAAAAAGGGGAAAGAAATTAAGCTTTAGATATCAATGACCTGCCATCTGTCTGTCCTGATGTGGAAACCAGTTATATGACACTGAACCAGTGCACCGTTACACCCCGATTTTTGGTACAGTTAATTAACTGGGATTGTCCATGACATAATGAAATAATAAACTAAAACTGAAAAAAAAAAAAAAGTACATGAGGCAACATGTGCACACTGCAGGAATACAAGTACTGGCAAAACTGAATATGGTGCAGCTTCACACACCTTCTGCTGCTTGTTCTTATTATTAAAGATGTATTAGTGCAACCGAACCTGATCAGAGCCAGACACTGAGACGTCTGTACAACTATTATACTAGTACTACTGCTACTAGTACTACTACTACTACTACTGCTACTGCTGCTACTACTACTACTGCTACTGCTACTACTATTACTGCTACTACTACTGCTTCTAGTGCTACTACTACTACTACTACTACTACTGCTACTACTACTACTACTACTGCTACTACTACTACTACAACTACTACTACTACTACTACTACTACTACTGCTAGTGCTACTACTATTACTGCTACTACTACTGCTTCTAGTGCTACTACTACTACTAGTACTGCTACTACTACTGCTACTGCTACTAGTACTACTAGTGCTACTACTACTAGTACTGCTACTACTACTGCTACTACAATTACTGCTGCTACTACTACTACTACTACTGCTATTACTACTACTACTACTACTGCTATTACTACTACTACTACTACTACTACTACTACTGCTACTACTACTACTACTACTGACTACTACTACTACAACTACTACTACTACTACTACTACTACTGCTAGTGCTACTACTACTGCTACTATTACTGCTTCTAGTGCTACTACTACTAGTACTAGTACTGCTACTACTACTGCTACTGCTACTACAATTACTGCTACTAGTACTACTACTAGTACTACTACTACTAGTACTGCTACTACTACTGCTACTGCTACTAGTACTACTACTAGTGCTACTACTACTAGTACTGCTACTACTACTGCTACTACAATTACTGCTGCTACTACTACTACTACTACTGCTATTACTACTACTACTACTACTGCTATTACTACTACTACTACTGCTACTACTACTGCTATTACTACTACTACTACTGCTACTACTACTACTACTACAACTACTACTACTACTACTACTACTACTACTACTGCTAGTGCTACTACTACTGCTACTATTACTGCTTCTAGTGCTACTACTACTAGTACTAGTACTGCTACTACTACTGCTACTGCTACTACAATTACTGCTACTAGTACTACTACTAGTACTACTACTACTAGTACTGCTACTACTACTGCTACTGCTACTACAATTACTGCTACTACTACTACTACTACTACTACTACTAGTACTGCTACTGCTACTCTACTACTACTACTACTACTACTACTACTACTACTACTACTTCTAGTGCTGCTATTGCTACTACAATTACTGCTACTAATACTACTACTACTACTACTACTACTACTTGGTTTGAAGTGCATGAAATCGCAGGTCATTTTGTTGTGTATTTTCGAGATAACAGACCCTTTCATTGTGTACACTCAGGTGAACACTCAAAAAAAACAACAAACAAACAAAACAACAGCAAATGGGTACTTTCCATCCTTTAGGACTGTCCAGACTTACAAAATCATCCTTTAAGTGAACACACTTCTTCCAGCACTGACTACCATACATAGGACTTTGCCTGTCTTCATTGTTTAACTCCTTTGTCTGCTTTGTCAACGGCATCTCCCCTAATTTACTTGGACTGCTGCAGACACTCATTACAAGCACAAAATTTATATCCAGGTGGAGGTTAGAGTCTCTCTTACCAGTTCCAATCTCTGTACTATCATCATCACCTTCGTGTACAAATCAGTTTATTCCACTGAGCACAGGAACTGTTGTGTAGTTTTGATCTTGAAGTTTATTGGACATTAACTCACACAGCACGTAGGTGTGTGTATTTGTGTGTGTGTGTGTGTGTGTGTGTGTGTGTGTGTGTGTGTGTGTGTGCGTGCGTGCGTGCGTGCGTGCCTGCGTGCGTGTGTGTGTGTGTTCTGTCATGCTGAGGTAAAGGTTACAAACCAGGTCCCTCATCGATTCATGTTGCAGATAATTAAAGATACAATAAACCTTCCTCCCCATTTTAAGGCTTTAAACACACAATGAAACAAACCCACACTGACAGAAACAAAGCAGAGCTGGATTTAAGGGAAGGAGTCCACACATTAACTGTTTCATACACTCAGTTGTTTTCCACTGTGTGCCACTCATTCAGTCACCGAATCAATCTGTGTCTCAGTCTACGATTCACTCAACCACTTCCACTTTAACTTAGAAACCCTCACACACTTGATCACTCACTAATACTGACTTAATCAATGAGCGTCTACATGGGCACTACCTCCACATGACAGAAGTCTCTCTGATCGGAGACTGCAGCTCACCTGTTCCCTTTGACACTAAAAATGAATTAATGGGATAAGCTCTGTATTTATAAGACCCAAAATGTTCCAATCACAATAGAATTTTTCTGAAATGTAGAAAAGAGAAAATGTTGTCTTATTATTTCCCTGACTTCCTGGCTTTGTTTTTATTCTGTGAACAGTAAGCGGTCCAGTGTATACGATTTACAACAATGTACGGAGATCTAATCATAGACCTGGAGGATGATATTCATATTTCTGTTTTGATTAGTGTATAATCACCTGAAAGCATTAACTACAGTGTTCTCATTATCTTAGAATGAGTCTTAGATGTTCATGGAGTTTCTATATAGCTCAGAAAAAACTTCAGGTGCTCTATTTTTCCAGATTCTATTCACGTGTTAGTTCTGACATCCATTCAGGGTCCAACTAGTCAATAACAGCAGAGCCTATATGCATGTTTACTATGACTCCTCTCTTTAGTGGGACACCTGATAGGGTTTAGAAGGGGTTAAACTCATTTATTGAAATTAAATACAGGTATTACTAGTGACATTTTCCATTGTTAGTGTTTTACCTGCAGTAGATCATGAATATGGTCATTTAGACACTGAGACAAACATGTCAAAATGACTCATCAATAAAAACAAGAAAATAGTCTGATACTGTGTGCACAAAGAACACACACACACACACCAACTCTATATGTAAAGTGTCATGAGATAACTTTTTTGATGATTTGGCTCTATATAAATAAAATTTGATTTGATTTGATTCAGAAAAGATACAACAAAAATAAAAACTAAACTAAAACTAAGCATTTAGAAAAAATGAAAACTAATAAAAACTGGCAAAACTGCTCTAAAAACGAATTAAAACTAACTGAATTAGAGGGGAAAAAAACTCCAAATTAAATAAGACTAAACTATATGAAAAAAATCCAAAACTATTATAACCTTGGTACACATGGACATCTGTGGAGTGAAGTACGCCCGACTCTGTGGGGGCCTTAATACGTACAACACACAGATACACATACATATACACATACACATTCAGTAATTTATTTTGTTTCTCGTTAACTGACAGCTCAGGTAAAAGCCTGATAAATGTTAAACACCTCACAAAAGCCTGTATTAACTCAGTCAGTGGGATCTGAAGGTCTGGTTTGGCAGATGTCATGGGCACTAATGTTAATCAGCTCACACACTAACATTAGGTTGTGCAAACGTTTTGTTTGTCTCATTTGTTTAAGACTTTTCATTTACAGCTTCAACTATTTCATCCACTTCCTCTTCACTTTATCATCACATGTAAAGTGGAAGAATGAGTGTGGGATGTGTTTTATAGACTCAGAAACACAGTAGGTTGTATACAGAGGAATGAACCTGGACACAGGAAATGATGTCATGGCTTTAACAAGTGACATCACTGAGTAGATCAGACTTAATAGCACTGTGACCCTCACATACTGTTAATTTTCTATAACTTCACAGTGTGATATGGGTCATTTCTGTAGTGCCAATAAGACATTTTGAACCACAGGTCTATTTGGAGCATACTAAATATCTTCTCTGTTAATAAATAAGTGTTTAATCCTTAATTAATGATTCACTGAGAGGACAGAGTGTACTTTTAAAATTTTTCACCAGTCCTTGATAAAGAAAAAACATCCAGTATTACAGGTAAATACGCCAAAGCAGCAGTTTTAAAATGCTGTGAATCACCAGAATCTGTTAAAAAAATGTTTGTCCTTGTTCACAGGAGCCTTTTCATTTGAGCTTCTCCTGGTTGTTTTGCTGTCACTGCCCCACCGCTCTTGAACCATCACTACAAACTTTTATTAAAAGCTTCACACAACCTCTGGCCCTCATATTTTAACTGAAATACTGTGGAATACTGTTCATTTTTATAAATAGGTTTATTTTGAATTGGCTGCTTATTTCACCCACAAACATCTCCCATCTTTGTTAAAAATGCTCTTATTTTATATAAATATGAGCATGAACACTCACAAACCTTCAAACACACACCACCACCACTTCTGACTTTGTGTATTTATATCACTTGAACCTATTTTAAGACATTTTCTGTATTAATGTTTTGCTATTAAACATTTTTCTAACCTTCCTTTTATGTCCCACTCATTCCACACACATACGCTTACACACCCACGCACAAACACACACACACACACACCTACACACACACACAAAATCATGAAAATCCACACAAAGCCTCACCTCATAACTTTTGTGTTTTGCCTTATGTTAAGTTTTGGCTCTATATGAAACTATCTGACCTTACCTGGCACACCAGCAGCAGCTTTTCCTCTCTTTGTTGCTTTGTTAAACACATTTTACAACTGTCTTTCAGCCACAAACACACATGAACACACACACACACGTTTGTTACATTTACAAACCTCTGTGTGTGTGTACTCTTATTATCCATGCTTATTGGGGTGGCAGTAATGGCATTTAGTGATTTAGCCAGTATGTTTTGTTTGCCTCGGGGTGTGTGAGTGTGTCTGTGTGTGTGTTGGTATACGGGGGCAGATGGCATATGTTGGCATAAGGTTTTAAATAACTTAATGGGAATATTTAAGGATCATGGCATGTTAGCTGACAGTGGATTTAATATGAGTTAACTAAGAGACAAGCAAGAGCCCACACATTCAACACACATGCATATGCACATTAACATACACACTGTGAGTCAGTTCACCCACATTCAGACACCCACACACTCACACCTTAGTTTTCAGACTTTCAGCCCTATGGTTGACTTCTGTGCTAATGTATTAACACAGTTTAACAGATGTATGCAAAACACTATACATGCGCAAAACCATTTTCAGTAAACCTGGACATGAAACATATGCATATTTAACGGTGAGCAGAGAGAACAACAGTTCTCTGAAGAATGTTAAAGAACAGAGGTGTTTTATATGCATCTGTGAACCGTTTGATGTGTGGGGGAGTGGTTCTCAGGCTCAGGGACCCAGGTGTTTCCTGGTCATGAGGTCGTGACCCACTTTTAGATATTTAAACCAAGCTAAATTTGTATTTTTTTTTTTTTCTCTCCAAATTATCATCTCTGCATTCAGTCCATTTTACTCTGATCATAAACTGAACTCTATCAGAAATGGGGGCTGCTGATCCTGATGAAAATAAATAAATAAATACATACACTAATAATAAATAATACATACTACATACACAAATAAATAAATACATGCATACATACTACATACACACACACACACACACACACATACATAGATACACTCACATACATACATACACACACATCATTCATACATATACAGTACATACACAAATAAATAAGGCAATGGCTACTGCCACAGTACTGTGGCACAAAATATCAGTTTGTCTATTGCCACAGACCAATCAAATGTTAGCATTTGTCCTAGAGACAATCATGGATACTGTTCCATGAACTCATTATCCTCTTGTTGCCACAGTACTGTGGTGATATATGGAGTATACTTCAGTGCCTTCTTTTGTGCATTTTTGCTACCACAGTACTGTTGGCAATGATGGAAGGAACGAGAACTTAGTGTATTGTCTATAGTATAGAATAGGAATTAGTTGTCTAAATACTCCATGTGTTGTTTTATGGTGTTCTTGGCTCTGGAGAAGTGGGCGGAGCTACATTGGTAGATGCGGCACTGTGCTGTGTGGACTTCTCAGTCTGTGTCAGTTCAGTGTGTGGAGTGCTGTGGTCCTGTGGAATTCTGCACTCTGAATGTTGGTCCCAGTGGCTGATTTGTATCAATGTCAGATTTACCTACCCCCCCAATTTGAAAATTTTTACAAAAAAATATATTCTATATGCTACCCCAATCAGGAATGAACCTGAGTCTTCTGCTTTACAGTTTGATACATTACCAATGAGCTAAATGTCCACTGTGCCACAGGTCTGCCCTAGTCACTGTATGATTGCATTAGTACTTTTTCAGGATGTATGTTACCAGTCTAGTCATGATATAACGAGGGTGCTGATTGGCTCTGTGGCAACAGACAAACCGATATTTCGTGCCACAATACAGTGTCAATAGCCACTTCAAATAAATAAATAAATAACATGAGCGTAGGTCCACAGCAGCACAGACGCTGTTTCAATTCCAGGCCACTTTTCACTGTGGATGGTGTCATTTGGAGTTATTTGGGGGTTTCATTCGCTTTTGTTATCATCATTGTCCAATATATAATCCACATTCAACCAAACTCAGGGTTAATTGTACTTCACATCTCACAGTATCAACTCATGGCCCAAATTAATCATTGTATAATTAAAGAATGAGTAATGTGTAACATTATGCAACCTGAATAGTTGGGAGTAGCAGCTTATATTCTGCTACAGACATCTGCCCATTGTAATGAATGTTTACTGTATTTGAACTTTACATCTGCTTTTATCTGGATCAAACAGTCATAATATGCAAAACCTACGGTCTCAGTGTCCACTTGCATTTCGATGCATAGGATACTCTAAGATCATAATTTTTAACACATGGACTCTGACATTATCTATCCTTTCTACATAACAATGGCACCTGCTCCACGATCAGACTCAGACTTACACTCAGACTCAGCTTTATTGTGATTCAATCATTCGAGATGATCAGTACGAAACACAGTTACCCAGGTCTCAGTGTGTAGCATGAATGAATAGGATAAATAAAAAATAAAAATAGTGAAGAGCCAAAATAGAAAAGAATAAACACGACCATAAAACCACTAAAATAAACATCTGAATATGTACAATACTGCACAACAGCCAGCAACAGTTTATCTGTGGAAATAAGTGTAATGACTGTAATTTTGCAGCATCATGTTGTTAAGGTGCAAGTGTCAGTAGCTTCCAAGGAAACTTGCAAAAATGAATACATAGATGCAGGGTGTGATTTTTGATCAACCCCCCCCCCCCTGCCCCCCCCCGGTTTTTACATCCCTACCTTCTACTGAATGAATTTCATCCTTGGTGGGGGGGCAACCCCATCAGTGATTAAAAACCAATTGAAAAAAAACAGGCGGGTTGTGACTGAGTGTTCTTACACCTGTAGCCTACATTGCTGGGACTAACTTTCACCTGAACCAAACTGTCAGCAGTCTCAGAATTCACGAACGTCTCCATGCACATAAATACACTGAATACCTTCCCTATCCTCTCTGTGTCTGTGTCTCTCTCAAATGTCACTCAGTACGTGTGAGGTACACACAGCAGGCCGTACGTACGTACGTCTGCAGGCGCCAGTGCACATGTTCAACTGCATGTTCAACACATGAAGTCCAACATCCAGAGCAACTGTTTCCTTAGTCTAATTAGCTGAATATTTTGACATGATGTGGAATCTTAATCGATTAGGTTTTATGTTACTTTTTACAGTCTGATTGAGGTTGCCCATTCTGCATAATTCCTCTTCCATGATTACCGTGATCGGCCCCTATCCATGGTCCTGGAACCTTACTTAGGCCAATCTCCCATGTCGCAGGTGTGACCGTCCACAGAAAATTAAATGTTTCATGTATTTTTAGTTTGCATTATAAGATGACATGTTCAACGGTTCGACATGTAATAGGGCCTGCTGTGAACTTAAAACAGAATTAGGCCTGTTGATTGTTTTTTCATGATTAAAAAAATCCTTCCCTGCTCTGTTTTTGTGACAAATGCACCCTGATTAGATGTATCCCTGGCCATTGATAACAGATGCCAAAGGGGGGTCATCACCAGCAGAGGATGTTATCTTGGGAAATAATGAAACTTTTCTATTGCAGTAGCGAATGTCCTTGTAAGCTAATTATGATAGTAACAGTATAATAATGTTAATAATGATGATAATGATCGGGTGTTTGAAAGAGGCTTGGTATTATCAAGTGGAAATCCTCACGTAACTCCAAAGTCTGTAGTAGGATTGACTTTGTACCTAGTTTGTTCTGCCCTTTGCTGCTCTGCACATAGACTTGAACTCATGACCACACACGTCCTCCGCACAACACCACACTGAAACACAGAGTTCAGTCACACTCAGGATCAGTAGATGTTATCTAAGTGAGCAGTAAACCAGAGTTCTTTAGAGCCCCGTCGCCTCAGGGTGCCTCCCTCTGGTTTGTGACTCCGTGGGTCTGTCGCACTGTGTTAGCTTTGGGCTGACCTGAAAGCCTCTAATGGTTGCGTTCGCTGCCTCGGGGGAACGACAGTCTTAACATGCGAATGACAGCAGATTCTGCTTAAACTAGTGTATCTACAGAGGCTGCGCTTCTGTGTGTGTACTTGGCACACTAGTTCAGCCTCATGAGCGTTAGGGATGAAAATCAGGCTGCTTGCATAATGTCACGCGTTTTGTGTGCATTTATATGTGATGTGTGTGATCTGATCAGTGGTGCTCTCAACCAGGAAAAAATACTCTAGATGCATGAATTCCCAATAAGCTTTCCATTTTTAAAAGTATTAGTATTCACAAAAGTAATCCTTAAGTTAGTTAAATGATATTGTGTGAGCAGGCGATGGCTGTACTGAACATAATGATGGCATCCGATTATGAGGCTGCATTTAGAGTAATCATCAAACAACTTCCAATAATTGCCAAATGAGACATCACTGTCAAATGTAGAGGCTGAAGTCTGGGGGGAAAATACAGAATTTATTTTTTCTCTAAAAAAAACACCATTCAACAGCATGCTCTTTCCTTTTAAGCTGACTGTTGTTTTTGCACCTCATGTTTACACCCACATGTGCCAACATTTATGTCTCAGCACATTCATTTCCATCCTGCATATTAGGAAATGGGGACACCATTTTTTTCATTTTCTTTTTGACAGCCAAGTGAATTAAGTAACTCTCGGCTATTAATTTGTCTGCAACAACTGTCACCTTGTTAATGAGGAACAAGTTTAACTACAAGTTTAACAATTAACAGCCTCTTAATTGTAGTAACAATTTGTACTGTGTTGAGCAGATAAGACAATGAGTTGAGTAAAAAGTGAGTTCAAAAGGCCTCCGTGTGCTATTGACCAGTTCAGTTATTCCAATACCTTTTATCGTGGTGGTAAGTGCAGCACATATTACCTCATTCTCAGCATCATAAACAGATGTGACAAAGATGTTAATAAGAATACGGTAAATGGACAGTAAATGAAGTGCTCTTACAGCACTATTTTCTTCATTGTAATCTTTGATTTTCAGTGTGTGGAAAGCTTCTCTCTCTAAATATCAGATTTTAATGGGATGACAAACCTGCAGGCTTTGCAGTATTTATGATCATTTAAAGTCATCAGTGCAGTTACTGTCCAGCACAGCAGATAAACAATATTTGTTTACTACTTTAACCCATTTTAGAAACATATACTTTTTTATCTAAAATCCATTTGTCTTATTTGCTGGTTTACTATTTTTCATCCTCGTCATGTCCAGTTTGTGAAAGTACATTGACACAAAACTGCAAATAGACATGTTTTTCTGAGCTCTTGAAAAGTTGACGTTTTAGACGCAGGATCTCTTTTTAAACATATGATGAACTTATAGAATATGATGTGCTGTAGATTTAACTACCAACAGTTTGTGAAGTAGATCAGTACAGTACAAGGACTACTGTCTTTTTGCTAAAAAAAAAACACAAAAAAAAAATAAAAAAAACATGTCATTTGCAGTGTATACTCTAATGCTATTTAATTACATCACTTCTTCCACACCACAACTTCTAACATCCAACCCTCTATACTGTCCACTGCTACACATAATTGCAGCTTTCAAAGAAATTGCACATTTCTTTGTTAGTTTCTTGGGCATACTGCCTAAAGTAAATGACACTGATACCTTACTTCTATCTTTTAAAAGCTATTTTACACAATCATACATTCAGTGCACCTGCTCAGACCCTCACTGGTTAACTGTGAAGTGGAACATCAGCCAAGTAGATTTTTTTTTTGTAAAACCTTGTGAGTTAAGTATGCAAAAATCTATCAAGGTGTTGATGCTCTTTTTCATTTTCCTGCTGGAAGACAGAACTGATTCATTCACACCAGCTGGTGTAAACTCATCTAATGTGGATTATGGCAGTTTATAGCTTTTGACAGCTGGATGGAAACATGACTGTTGACAGAAAGGAGGCTTTTATGAAGAAAAAGAACAAACACTGGGGGGGGGGCAAAGATCAGGAGAGGTGAAACTTAGAATAAATCATACTAAACCTGTCTGATCCTCATATGCAGTGGTTGATCTCTCATGTACAGTGTTGGCTTGGGTTACTTTTGGAAATAGATTGAAAGTGTCATTATAAAGCTCCTTTCTGTTTTAAAGGACTTTATAGTGTATACCCTGGGGTAATGCTAGCAATTGTGGGCCCCATGAAAGGTAAGTGCTGTGGGCCCTTCATAAATAAAGTATCTGGAAATTTGTCGTTGGAGTGAGTTGTGGGGGCAGGGGAGGTATGTACGTGGGGGTACGTTCCACCGTAACTGAAAGTGAAACTTAACTTTGGACATCCAATGTCTGACTCCCAGCTTCTATGCCTCTCTTCAAAACTTTCCCAACTTCTAACCTATATCCCCTGGGCCCCCTGAGACTGCTGGGCCCCATGAATTTGTCATGTTTAACCCCCCTTTATGGCACCCCAGTGTATACCTATCCACACAAAAACACAGTGGAACTGTATCTAAGAGCAACACAGGGTTTAGTGCTTGTCCAAGGACACTTCACCTACCGATAGGAAGAGATGGGAATCAAACCACAAATCCTCCAGGTGGTATAGACAATCTTCTTTACCTCCTACCTAAATTAGATGAGGTGGATTTCCCCTTAATGGTGGAGAAAGTTGATCTTTATCTGTAAATGTACTAGGTTAACAGATTTCTAGTTGCATTGTCTTTCTACACTCAGATTATTTAGAAGTGCCTTTCCTAAAATTAAAAAAATCAAAAGTACAATGCACAATGTATAACAAAGACATGCTACAAACAAAAGTTAAGGATATTTTTAATTTTTGGGCTATTTTTTCAATTGGGATTCTTGCACAGCGCTTTTACTTTTTTGTGTGTGTGAATTGAATTGAAACACATTGTTTTCTGACCAAACATAGCTTTATTTCCAAATGGTAAAAATGACAACAACAACAAAAGACTATATACATATATATATATATATATATATATATATATATATATATATATATATATATATATATATATATATATATATATATATATATATATCCTTAACTTTTTGTTTCTAGTGTATGATATGTAAATTAATTTCCTGATTAAAATAGCAAGTTAGGAACATTCAAGCAAAGAAGAGGCATTCAAGAGACAGTGGAAAAGAGTTTTGTGGTTGGTTTTTATATGTTAATATTTCAGATGTTTGTAATGATTATCTGTTTGTTGGTGACCATTCTATACCACAACATATTCTGAATGTGGAACAGTGAGTGTAAGAACATAAGGAAACCCCTGGTAACCATCATTTAATTACTATGTTTCTCAGGAGCACTAAGGAAAACCAGTTTGACTTATTTAATTGTGTAAGACTGTTACATGTAACCTCCAGAACACTGTATGTCTGTGTGTGTGCGTGCGTGCGTGCGTGCGTGCGTGTGTATGTGTGTTGTGTCTGTGTGTGTGTGTCTGTGTGTGTGTGTGTGTGTGTGTGTGTGTGTGTGTGCAAACTCTAGTCACATCAATATTTCATTATATTGGTTACAGCAATGTTAATTAGCAGAGATGAAGGGATTCTGCTTGTTTTGTGTGTTTGTGTCAAACACATACATTTTATGCATGTGTTCACTCACTCTCCATGCACAGACATACCAAGCACATACACTCTCTGTCACTTACACACAAGCGCACATACACACACAAACACATGCCCGTATCAGCCCAGGGAATCAGTGTTATGTTTTCATTATGCAAATGACCTGACACAGAACATGCAAGTAGAACTGTGTGATGGTTGTGTGTGTCAAGGAGATGTGGGGAGGGGAGGTCTCATACTCCTTTCCTAAACTAGATCATGGGCATAAACGCACACTCACAAACACATACTGTTACTGCTGTGAGCACTACACCCTCTCATCCCCTGATATTGGGCTTAAAATTGCAGATCTGATACTGAATATTGATGCGGACCCCCTGCAGCCCCCTCCTTGCCTGTTTATAACTGTTCTAATGAGATCACTTTGATTTCGCTCGATTTCTAATGAGATCACTGAACAACGAGGGGGCGATAAAGGCTAATTATCTCAGTATTGATTAATTTATAACACCTATTTCAATATCTGTAAGAAAAAATGTGTTTTCCCTAGTTTTCACCCACTGCTGCAGGTTGTTTTTTATGACATAGACTACACATAGTAAGGAGATTCTTTTCCCAGTTGATGTAAGTCTTGCTTGAAGAGGGATCATCAAACTGTATCATTAATTTGAGTGCATTCTTCATACATGTAGCGTGCGAAGGCCAGAGGAGTAAGGGGCAAACACTTATGGCTTAAGTCAAAATGTATGGTGATGTGGAGGTTTTACACAATCATGTTACTCAGGAGTGTTGAATAAATCAGGTTTACCTGCTGAACTCTTTTACCGTAGTTTCTGGACTATTAGCCACACCTGACTATAAGCCCCACCCACCCTGTCACCAACCTCTCATCATCGATTCATTGCCAAGCTTACGTGCAGGAGCTCCATTTCCTTCTTCGACAGCCAGATTGATTGTTACCCTGGAAAACATAAATTAACCGTATCGTTTTTGAGCCGCAGGTTCATAGTGTGTGGAAAAAAGTAGCGGCTTATAGACCAGAAGTTACAGTACATAAAATGTTTGAATATCACACTTGGGCTAGCCTGAACCCAACAACACAGCAGCACTGTTTGCTCTACAACACAGGTGTCAAACATGCGGCCCAGGGGCCAAATCCGGCCCGCCAAAGGGTCCAGTCCAACCCCTGGAATGAATTTGTGAAATGCAAAAATTACACTGAAGATATTATCAATCAAAGATGTTAAAATTATTTTAGGTTGATTCAATCTAAGTGATCAAACCAGTAAAATACTATCATAATAACCTATAAATAATGAAAACTGTAATTTTTTTCTCTTTGTTTTAGTGTAAAAAAAAGCAAAATTACACAAATGTTTAAATTTACAGACTAGCATTTTATAAAAAAAAAAAAAAAAGTGAATAACCTGAAATCTCTTAAAAGAAGTTTGTGGAATTTTAATAATATTCTGTCTGTTATTTAATGTTTTGTGTATTTGTAGACCCACTGTGATCTGTAAGTTGTGATGCATACGGATAAATAATAAACTGAGGTGTCATATTGTTAACATTGCCCTTCTTTTTCTTAACAATGTTCAGGTTGTTCATATTTGTTCATGTTATGTTCAAGTACAATTCGTAGATGTAAACATTTTCATCACGGAATTTTACTTTTTTCACTCAAAAGTTATTATCCTATTATTTATATTATTTTACTGGTCCAGCCCACTTTAGATCATATTAGGCTGTATGTGGCCCCTGAACTAAAATGAGTTTGACACCCCTGTTCTACAATATAAATTAAATTTGCCATACTATGTGTGAGAGCAGCATTCAAGCATTGTACATGCACCACCTGAACCTGCTCAACAAATATTTCATTCTAAAGGTTTAATTTGCAACATTTCCAAATCAGAATATACATATTTCCATATTTTTTTGGCATGCATATGTACAGTATGGCAAATGTTCATTCAGTCGTTTGTCGTTGGTCTCATATTTCATAACATGACATAAGACAAGACAAGAAATGAAATAACATCATGTGATTATGCATCACTACATGCAAAGTGAATAAAACCTCAATATAGCAGATACATTTTCATCTGTGATGGTGATGAAAACTCCCAAGATCCTCCTTGTGTAGTACAATGTCATCTACAGCTTTCCCTATTGTCCTGATTGAGAGAAATTCATAGTTAGAAAAAACTGCATTTTGAAGCAGTAGTGCTTGGTAGGTTGTTTACATTATAATCTTTAATAAGTTCAAATGTTCTAAATAACTACAAACATATATTAATAGATTTGCCTATCTAATGATGTTTCATTTCATTTCCTTTTCCTGAGTTCTATTGTAATCAGCATATTCCAATATTCTCAGATAATTTAATAGTCAGACATGGGGCTTTATCCACATAAATAATAAGTTTACATGGTTTGTATATCAGCCATGCAGGGTTTTAGGGCAGGTGTATTTTTGAAGTAGTTCTGTTCAGCTCAGCTCCTTGGCTGAGATAATAATTGTGAAAAGGAGAATAAGTTCATTTAGACTTTAATGTACCACTAGTCGCTTTTCTATTGGACATATGTGCAAAACTTTACCGATATTTAGTAAATGTTTAAAAAACAGAAGTGCATAATGAAGGTTTTTCCATTAAATCACAGATGCAATGATTTGTTTATTTATAATTGCGAGATGGCACGAGACGTCGTTCCATAAACATGGTGACAAACGTAAATATTGTGGTGATTTACAGATATATTCATTATTGTTATATATTACCCCTCTATCCCGTACTAAATAAAAAATATATTCAGTTTCCTGGTGTGTCCACACATACTGTGCCTTGTTTTTTAAAAAAACTCTTCTTCTTCACATGTTGTAACATCCATCAACATCCTTTTTTTTTTTTTTTTTTTTTTAAATCTCATGACTCTAGTTGCAGAAAAATGTCTTTCCATTGCAGTTTTGCGTGATATACCAATTGCGCTACACCTGAAATACCACCTCTTGCCAGGACAAACACTTTTAATCAAAAAACAAGAGTTTTGGCAGAATTGTCATTTTTCCATTAGGTAAATTTTTATGCACAAGTTATATTCGTGCAATTTGAAGGTCAATGGAAAAGCGACTACTGAAACTGTAGTCATTTAACGTAACGGAAGTACTATTTTGATTTCTTTATGATGACTAGAATTGTTTTAGTGTAACTGAGCTTCTTTTAATCAACATTAGTCTCTGGAAGATACAGTTGTTTAACTTCCTCTACTTTCTGTATTTCAGACACTTGCTCTGGAAAATCGCGCTGAGTCCTCTGGCTTTGGTTTCGTATAATCTTTCACCATGTTTGAGCTTGTTCTTTCTCATTTCTTTCTCGTGAAATGTTTAAATGAACAAATGTGCTGTCCAGAGCTGACAGCAGCAAAACAGGAAGATGAAAAACAAGCGGCGGTATTAAGTGATTTCACAAATAAAGGACTGACATTCCCCCATTACAGATGCTTCAAAACAAATTCAAATGGTTGTGTGTCAAAGCATATGTCTAATTAGCAGAGTGTGGAATGTCTGTGGATGTGTGCGGTGCCGTAGGCTAGCAGAGAAGGCTAATGCAGTGGAAAATGTGTCTTAGCCGGGCCATGAAATAACGATGAGACTCTGTGACTTAATCATGTTGACACTTGGCTTTCTCTTCATTCCTCCCTCACTCTTATTCACATTCAAAGACTCCCTCTCTCATCCTCTCTTTATGTTATTTCCCCACACCGCCTTTCTTCTCCACTACTTTTTCTGATAAACAGTTTCTCTGCAATTGACTGGCTCTTTGAATTGAAGATTAACATAAGTATATGACTTTATAAAATACCAGAGACAGTTGAAGTATGGTTGTCAACTCATCCACCAGTTAAGAAATACAAAGCTGGAGTGATTAAAGACACCTTTTAAAATACATCCCAGACTGGAGAGCACAAATGCAGGAAATAATAGAAATTATAATCCCTTAGAGTCACCTTTATTCACAGTGAACTGAAATTGCATCTGTATACTACTTCTGTATTTTCTGTTTAATTCTGTTGGGAAAGGTTTGAGTTTTGCTGTCTTATTTCTTCTGTTAGCCTGTGTTAGACTGGAAGCATCTCTCTCATCATCTTAATAACAGTGGAGGAAGGGCCTTGTATTTAAAAAAAAAATATTTACACTAAAGGAACAAAGGATTATAGTTCTTTGAATACCATTTTAAGGGCTGTTTTCAGCATATAAGTGTAAACAGCCATTGTGTTGATACTCTTGTGTGTTTTAGCTGTTTGGGGCCAGAAGTGACTATATTTGGACAAATAGAGCTGAGCTGGGAGAGGGCAAGGGATGAATGGGTGAGCGAATACTAACACCAGCTTACTGACACGGTCTGTCTTCAGTTGGACCAGTGTTTGTTTTTTGTTTGTTTGTTTGTTTTTAGAGATGCTCAATACGATTTCATGGGAACCAGGCATCTGTGGAGCCAGCATCTAGTGGCTGTCAGTGGTATTACAGTTAAACATAATGTGCTTCTTCATAAATTTCACATGGGAGACAAGGTCCTTGGGGCCTGGTTTTCAGCTCCTCAGTCAGGGTAGTTAATGAGTCTCAGTATCAGAAACTGCCAATTAAAACAAACCTTTTGTAAATTGGTAAAATGTGTTAAATGACAACTTTTAACATCTTAACACTTGGGAAACATGGGAAAACGAGGAGACAAAGGCCCAATCCCAATTCACCCCTTGACCCTCCCCCTTACCCCTACCCCTACCCCTACCCCTTGGCCCTTGCACTTGGCAGTACCCTTGAAACTGACATTCCCTATGAATGAGACAACCCTTTGAGACTTTTTACGTCATTAGCAGTCATGCGCTGCTATAAACAGATGCGACAACTTTGGTTTCTGAAATTAATTCCCCATGCCGTCAGCAGCTGTACATGTCTCTGTTGCACTGGCTTTGGTCATCTTTGGTCATCACCTGTTGTTTTTTACATGGTATTTTTATTTCACTGTTTTTAAGTGTACAGCTGCTTTAGGTCTCTTTGTTTTATTCTTGTATTTAGTCTATTACTTTGCTTTTATTCTTCTGTATGACAGGGTTTTAATTGTATAGCTGTTTTATGTTTTTAATCTATTCTTGTATTTTCTTTCTTTCATTTTTTTGGTTTTTCCCCTGTAAGTCACTTTGGAAAAAAGCGTCTGCCAAATGCATAAAGGTAAATGTAAATGTAATGTGTCTTTTTGCGGCTCTCAACCGCAAACTACAGAAACAGCAGCCACAAATGAGTCAATCATATGTTGAAGTTGTTTATGACCAAAATACTTACATTTGTGTGTTTCTTTCATCACACTGCGACACTTGTTTGCTGTGTTTACCTCCATCTTGCCGGGTGATTCAAACAGAATAGGGGAGAGTTCTTCATACCCCTCCGCTTGTGGTGTGTTCCTGAAAATCTCCATTTCAAGGCCCAAACAGCCCTACCCCTTAGCCCTTCCCCTCCAACTCATCAGGAATTGGGACACCCCTACCCCTTCATGTGAACGCACAAAATGGAGGGGGAGGGGTAAGGGGTAGGGCCAAGGGGTGAATTGGGATTCAGCCAAAGCATAATTCTGATCCATCAAAGTCTTTGGTAGTGTCTCCCTTGCATTAGCATATCCCTATATCATATGCCATTTCAGTTTTGCTTCTCATGCTTGTTCCAGTTGGTAAATGTAAACAGAAAAATGCACTCTGGACGGTATTACAGTTGCTGGGGGAGCTGTAGTTCTACAGGAGTTCTCAAGGCTGTTTGTTCTGAAGGCACCTAAAGTTAACCTCCACCACTCACAGATGAGTAAAATGTGTTGTGACAGCATTGTCATCTTAAAATGTCTGCATCTTCCCCTCTGTGTTTCCATGCAGGGGGCTGTACATTTGAGGAGTCGTATAGCAGCTGTGGGTACAGCGTTTCACTGGGGACCAATGGATTTACCTGGGAACAAGTCAACTCCTGGGAAAAACCCACCATGGACCCTGCCCTGCCTACTGGTATGGTTTTACACCTGTTTTTGTCTGCTGTTGTGAACTACTGTCTTTCTTCATGTAACAGCATTTGTAGTCCTGTTATACCTAGTGTGTCATGGTGGATGATATTTATTATTTATTTTCATTTTTTTCATGTTGTGTAGAGGTTTACTGATATATTGGGCAGATATTTAGGTTTTTTTCAATGTCGGCCTTATTTTGATTTTTTTTTTTTTTGAAAGGCGATATTTGATCAGGAGTAAAAAAGTTATAAAATATTTGATCAGGCACCTGTGTGGGCAGCACTTGAATTTCAGTAAATGTTAAAAGAGAACTATGTGTACATGTATTAATAATTTCATTTATATTGCTGCATAAAAAAATCTTAATTATCTGTTTCAGTTGTATTTTAGGGTCAGTGCGCTTTAAACAACAACAACAAAAAAACTTCCTCAAAAATCGGCTGTAGATATCAGCCATTGGCATTGGCCTTAGACTTACCCATATCAGCTGACCTCTAATGTTGTGTTATAGATACATAATATGCAGAGATAATGCTGTTAAGGGGCAGCGAGATTGTGGATGTTTGTGTATATGTTGTGAGTCATTTTGTTCTGACTAATCCTCATTTTCCATCTGTTTCCTACTTTTTTTTTCTTTTTGGACTGTTGGTCTTTTGTTTGCATAACTTTAATGTGTAGCCATTTCTTTTTTCATTTACTTTAACTACAGTCCTTGTCTCATCTGTCTTTTTTGCCAGTGTTAATGTCATGAAAACACATCACAAAAGTGTACCTTTTTCAGTGTTCACCTTGGACACTCCAATTTCACTTTTTTTTCATGATTCTCTTCTAAGGAAATGGACTTCTTCATATGGAAAAATGTGACAGTTTGCAGATTACACAGGTCTAACCTCCAACAATTTAGGTTCAGGTACTGTGTGTTGGAATCTGACACAAAAAAAAGAAAAAAAAAAAAAAGCTTTAGTTCCCTGTCACAAAATGAAGTTTCTCTAGACTTCACAGAAGGACAGGTGGACTAAACACCTTTGACATTATTACTCATTTTTATATAAAGTTCATGCCACAGAATGATCTGGAACAGCTGACTCTACATTAGCCTCAAGGCAGAAGGTTCAACATGCATGTAAGACGTGATGTGTTGAGCCACCTCTACTGATAAAATGCTTTATTTATTTATTTATTTATTTATTTTTTCTGTTAACCCATAAAGACCCAAACATCCACAATCGACCAAAAGCATCTACTGATCTAAACTGCTGATCCACTAATCCTATCAATACATATAAATAATTGGTGTAAAATGCAGTTTGTCACCTTTTCATGATCATCAGATATGACCCATTTGGACGTTCAGAGGTTCCGTAGTGAACGTAGAAACACCATCATCTTCTATAACATTAATTCACCAGTAAAACCCATGGAGTTGGATCAATGACAGTGGATGGACACACCGGGTTTATCTTCAGTTAATGAGAGATTTTGCTGAAAAAGTCCCCTTTTTATCAGTTTTTTCTGTTTTGATACAATAACCTTTGACTTTACTCTGAGCTTTTATGAAACATCTTCATAACCAGTCAATTAAACATAGGAAAATAGTTGATTTTCTCTGGAACAAAAGGCAAAATTCAGAGGATAATATTATAATAAATGGTGATAAATCACTTAGGAAAGGTTAAATAGAGAAAAAAATTCATTTGGGAACTGCCACAAAAGTCACACTGGGTCCTTCTGGGTTAATTTTCAATTGCATTGCTTCCATTAAGCTATAGAATTCCATTTTCAACCCCAAAACTGTTTTAGTTTTAAGTATCACCTTAATGATCAGCAGATGTGCTGTTATAAAAAAAAAAAAATCGCTCCAGAAAAAGTCTTCTTTAATGTATGAGTTTACCTGAATCCTGTAGGACCCAGTGTAAACCCATGAACACACACATTCAGGCATGTACGTGGATCCCATAGGACCCAGTGTAAACCCAGTCCCTCACAGACACAGTCTAGAAGCAGGAGCATCTCCTCTCTCTTCTTGAGTTGTTATTGAAGCCTGCTTTGCCAAAGCTGTGGACTTGTTTCCACCAGGGCCTCATGGGGAGCTCATGTTCTATGTTCCATGTTGTTCTGCTGCTTGTTTACATTTGGATGAATTCATTTCAGTTTAATAGTCCTGTATTGTTTCAGTGAAAAGAAATCATTATCAGGACTTTATTATGAGTGATGCTATCCCTGCTGCTTGGACATCATTAAAAACCATAGTTTGACTTTATTAAACGAATGTACCTGCACTGCCTAAAATCGTATCATAATAATAATAATAATAATAATAATAATAATAATAATAATAATTGTACTTTACAAGACAGTACAGCAGAGGTGTCAAAGTCATTTTAGTTCAGGGCCACATTCAGCGCAATTTGATCTCAAGTGGGCTGGACCAGTAAAATATAAACACATTAACCTATAAATAATGACAACTGTCCTCTTTGTTTTAGTGCAATAAAAAGACATGAAATTATGAAAATTAGGGCTGGGCAAGTTAATGCGTTATTACCGCGTTAACTCATTCACTAAATAACGCCGACAATTTTTTTAATCTCCCGTTAATGCTGTTCTGCCTTTCAAGCAAGTCTTAGTTCATTTATACATACGGACTCTTATTTTGAAACTCATGCTTTTCTTTTGGTGCTCCACACGCCGGTGCTCTGTGTGAACTGCACGTAGCTGAGAGGAAAAAGCAAACTTTCCGAGTAATGCTGAATCAAACTTTGTGTAACTCCTGCAGAAGCAACGCCTGTATGTATCAATCATTCTGTTGTTTGCTAAATAATTTCACATGCAAATGTGCCGTTAGAAACATGTTTATGACGTTATTTTGGATGTGTTTATTACAATGTATTATTAACATGTTGAAGCTAATTCGTTTATGCTAGCAGTCGGAGATGGGTTGCTAATTCTTTATGCAGGCTCATGTTAAGTTTATGTAAATTCATTGGTTGTGTTTAGGTCTAATATGCCAGCCTATATATGTTTTATATAATTCATTCTTACAGCAACTGAACATAAAATACTCACAGGTCATAAAAACAGAGTGAAAGAAACGTGTCTATTAGTTCCGTCTTATGTCTCAACTGACTACGGTAACACTGAAAGGACAAAACATACGTTAGTGCAGCTTATTCTGACCACTAGAGGGCCCCTTTGCTTGTTTATAACAACTGAACATCACATATTATTGGCCTTATTAGTATTAGTACTTATTAGTGGGCTTAAGACTCCTGTCAATCACTCACAAGCGGAAATAAACTGGTGTGGACATGAACATGGAGAAAAGTACCGGTCTGTTCCATGGACATTTTCATTTTAAATGTCTTCAGATGGGGTTGAGAAGGACAAAGTTGTTTGGAAGCACTGCAGTGTGGAATTATTTTTATCACCAGAGTACTTCAAGTCTGAAATATCACTGAAAGGCAAAACACGCCCACCCCCCCACCCCAAACTATGCGATTAATCGTAATTAATCGCAGAAATCCACTTGATTAATTGCGATTAAAATTTTAATCACTGCCCAGCACTAATGAAAATATTTCCATTTACAAACTTTTACAAAAAAATTAAATAATTAAAAAAAAACTGAAATTTTGTAAGAAAAATAAGTGCAATTTAACAATATTATGCCTCAACTTATCATTTATACATGTGCATTACATACAATGTTACACAAACATGTGGTAACAGGCAGAATATTATTAAAAATTTTGGAATTTGGAACTAAAATAAGAACAATTTCTACAATATTAAATTTTTAACCCAACTTACAGACCACAGTGGATCTACAAATGCACAAAACATGTAGTAACAGGCAGAATATTGTCAGAACTGCACATCATTTTCTTAAGATATTTCAGGTTGTTCATATTTCTTCAGGCTATTCACATTTTATTGTTATAGGATAGCTTTTAAATGTGACTATTTTCATAGTGTAGTGTTATTTTGTCCACATTAAATCAAGAAGAAAATTTGTAGTTGTGGGCTATTTATAGATTTTGCTATTATTTTACTAGATCACATTGGTCTGTATGTGGGACCTCAACTAAAACAAGTTTGACACCCTTGATTATTAATACCTTTAGTGTACTTTTTGTACTTTGCAAATTCATTCCACAGGCCAGATTGGAACCTTTGGCGGGCCGGTTTTGGCATTTTTGACACTTCTGCAGTACAGCAAAGTGTTCAGACAAAGTGTTTCAAATCTACAAGCACTGGTAGTTTGTAAAAGGTCCTACTGGCTGTAATTACTCTGCTGAATAATTGGTTTATGTCTCATCATGGTGTAATAGATAAACTAAAACCCAATGTTTAGTAGTTAATTTGTATGACCAAGATCAAGACTGTTGACATTTAATGGGTTCAGATCTCCTACAGACATTTATTCCTTATCTTCTGCCTTTTTGTGCCCATCGCAGTGGCATGAAGTCATAGTAAAAGCTATGTGAAAAATAACAGTGTATTTGATATAATATACTGGTGTAATTTGCGGTCTGACTAAGTAAATAGATTTGTCAGATTTTCTTATGATGCTGATGCTCCTGATGTGTTTTTTTTTCTCAGGGTTTTAAATTCTTTCTCTTCTTTTGTATTAGGATAAAAGTAATAGATCTTGAATTTTCCTTTTTTGCCTTATTTTTCCATCCCTAATGTTGGTCTATCAGAACTGACAGACCGATAAAGCTTGGCAGACAGATTGAGATGTGACCCCAGCTGGGTATTTCTCCTCCTGTCAAACACCAAATGGCAATCAGGTGGCCTGTCCGTCCGTCTTATTCTCCCACACACACTTCTGCCCTTTTGTTTTCGCTCTCGCCAATGCTCTCACACACACTCACTCTCTTTCACACTTTGTATTTCAGTCACCTCTTTCCAGTTTTTTCCTGAAATCACAAACTAATATCAACAAACTTTATCTTCATGGAAGCTTTGCAAGTGTTACAGGTGGACCTGGTATTGTCTTTTTAGACCGTTTCTGTCTCAACACCATGTTCTGACCAAAACTGCAGCGTACGCGTGACGTCATTGCGCATGCGCAACAAGGTGGAATCAGTAAGCAGAATCATTAAGCAGGCAGGCAAACGATTCCAAGGAATCGAGCAGCTGGGATCCGGTTCTCAAAAAGAATCAGTTCTCAATTCCCATCCCTATTCAGGTGTGGAATCACAGAAAGGACTAACTGATTCGTGGTACTTAGACTATCACTCAGGTTTTGCAGATTTGATGAAAAGTTGGGGACAAATGTCATACGCTGCTTTAAAGAATATTGCAAATTCATTGTGCTTAGATGTGGAAGTTAGTTCTGAAGGTAATGGAGCAGGAGTGTTTGTTAACCTGTTAAAGGTCACATTGGTGTTCAGCACTCATGCAGACAGCAAAATTACTGCTACATGAAATTCCCATTCCAACAATGCATTTCACAACAAAATTTCCAAAAAGGCCTGAGCAGATTAGTGATAATTAGGCTATCACGTGGATTTTACAAATTTGAAAAAAACATTTGTGATGAAAGTCATACACTTCTTTAACCCTTTCATGCATGAATTATGAGAACCTTAGTCAAGATTTTTTGTTTGTGAAGTGTTTTTATACCTCCTCAGGCATAAAAAAAAAATTGTGATTGAGGTTTTTTTTCATGGAGTTACAAAAATGTCCATGCATTTAATTTTTTAAGTAAAGAAATATGTATGTAGAAATATGTAAAGAAGTATGTATGTAAAACCCAATATCAGAAAGTAAAATGAAAACAATAAAATAAAAACATTTTTAAGGCTGCTAATTTGATGTTTTCTCACATTTTACCATACTCCAATGCTAGTTATTACCTCATATAATATGCAAAAAACAACTCTTTTTGTCTAACAAATAACAACTGATTTACACTTAAACATGTTACTGCAGATCAGGTTTATCAAGAACAGCAAAGTTACAGTAATGGTATGAATTGCAGTGTATTATGGGATGTTGCATAAGTGTCCACTGTGTTGGCTCATATGGAACTAAAACAACAAAACCTATGAATATACAAGAGAACAGCTGGAGAAGAACTGTCCACTGGAGTGACCACAATGCATGAAAGGGTTAAAGAAGGCCATGTTGGTATCATTTATTTAATTTTTATCATTGCAAAAACTGTGGTGATTTTTGCATGTAAACATGGTCAAGGCCTTTGATGGTCATGACTTAAATTTTCAAAGCTTTTTTAAAAGTCACTTTCTTGCAGTCAAATGGAGTGTTGGTTTTGTTCTCTCTAGCGGAGTTCATCTACCATAGTGTTGACTCTTTTGTTAGCTCATACCTTCATATACAGTCATGGAACAAAATTATTAGACCACCCCTTGTTTTCTTCAGTTTCTTGTTCATTTTAATGCCTGGTACAACTAAAGGTACATTTGTTTGGACAAATATAATGATAAGAACAAAAACAGCTCATAAGAGTTAAATTTCAGAGTTGATATCTATCCATTTTCCATGTTTTCTTGATAATAACCAAAATCACTTCAGTTCTTACATCAATATCTATGGCATTATACTGCCAAAAACAGTGCTTTTAGGCATTCCATATTTTCTTATCTGTCTGTTTTAGTCACATGATACACACAGGAGTTAGTACTTGATTGCATAACTATTGTTTTTGCTGACTTTTGATGGTCTAACACTTTTTTCCACGGCTATAGGAGGATGGAGCAGTGATACAGCTGAATTAAGTGCTGATATTAACCAAATCTACACCACATATTTCTTTTCTATTGTTCCTTTTCCCTTTAACAAATCATCATTTCATTCTCTTTTCGCACACCCCCATCTTCTATCTGACTCCATCATACATCATCTCTGAAGTCATGTCAATTATTTCTCTCATATATCATCATCATCCCACCCTCTCCCTCCCTGTCTCTCTGTCTCTGCCCGTGTCAGAATCGGTGGCGATAGAGCTCTGTCAGCCTCGCCTTTAACTCACCAGATTCAGATCTCGTCGTGAAGATCTGATACGATTGAACGGTCATGAGCTCTGCGCCGCTCTGTCTCTCTATATGTCTCATGTCAGTTATCTGTCTCATCCATCGTTCTGGGCGGCGGTTGTCAGGGTTGATAGCCATCATGGCCTATAAGCCCCCCTAATCATAGACAAGTTATCAACTGGACATCACGCTGACGGCTAGAGATGTGATAAGGCTGGACATGGCCAGGGTCTTTGTCGGGCTGCTTAGTCCTTTTTTCACTGTTATTTTCACTGCACCTTCTCTCATCTAGTGAAAGAGCTATAATTATAATGACTCCCTTTTACACATATCAGTGTTTTTACTCCAAAAAACACTATAGCCAACCTCCATTTATATATTGTATTATGCAGCCTGCAGAGTTCTTTCAGCTTTATTGACTCACAACATACAATCCAAACAGAAATGGTTAGTGTGGATCTTTTTGGCTTTATGTCAAATCCAAGATGCTTAAAATTATTGCAACCATACAACAAATGGGGGGAAAAATCAGGAAAAATTAGCACATTTGGTTGATGGAAAAGAGGATGTTTCAGTCATAAATCAATAATCAAATATATGTTAAAAAATGCAATGTGGGTGATGTCACACTATGTACTATGTATTGATACGCTGTCATGGGTATTTCGGTCAAATGGTCTTTTTCATTCATTTGAGCTTATCTGGAGGTTAACAGAATTAAACCAAAACACTAGAGGAACGCTAGAATTGAATCAGAATCAGAATGTCTTTATTGTCATTGTACAAGTACAACGAAATTGAGGTAGAGCTCTCCAATTTAATGCAGTTCAGTTTAGTTCTGTCATGTTTAACCTCTGACAGAAAATAAATCAGATTTAAATCATAAATGTCCTTCTGATGTCTTCACAACTGACTTATGAGTAACGGAAAACTTAAGCCTGACAAAAAGAGCGATTTGATTTATATCATGATACATATCGATATCGTCTGATATGAAAAAAAAAAAAAAATGTCATGATATTTTTTTTCCATATCACCCAGCCCTAGCGGTAGGGATGGACGCACTGAAAATACTTTATGCTTCCAGCCACAGGTCATAATGAAAGATGTAAACTGGTATCACAGTCTTGATCCTTAGAAAAAATTTGAGCTTTCAGTTGAAAAAAACAACACATTAACATTCAGAAATCCTGTGTGTCTCCTTAAAACTCCTCCAAAATTTTCAGATATGTATTGTAATGACATGCTGGGTAAATTAAGAACTTTGCTTTTGACTTTGTCCCTCTATCATAAGATGAGATGAGATGAGATGAGATGAGATGAGATGAGATGAGATGAGATGAGATGAGATAAGATAAGATAAGATAAGATAAGATAAGATAAGATAAGATAAGATAAGATAAGATGAGATAAGATGAGATAAGATAAGATATGACTTTATTTATCCCACCATGGGCAAATATATTTCAATAAATACAGAATTAGAATTATCATCAACACATTCATATTTTCTTCTTTCCTTGCCTTACCTTCATAATACTGAGGTAGCTGATACAGTTATTTCAGAGTGGAACCTACACTCGACAGCTTGTAAATGTGACAAGATTGGATTGGTATGACATGTCTCTCCATTTCCCTCTCTCTGTACAACCATTTAGACATCGCTGTCATATAGCCTATACCCCTGATGGCTTATAGATCTGAGGGTTAGACAGTTTAGAATTAGAGTGAATGCTCTGTTAAGTCCCTCTGTCATCACCTCTGCATTGATGCAGTAATGACATAAATCAGAAGCTTGAGAAATTAAAGATTTTACTGTCATGGACATCCCATACATACAGGCTTTGCCATTTATTTCTATTTAGTCTGCATTTTGGTTCATCAACGTAATAATTAAACCAGTGCAATTAGACCACTTGGAAAGCTTATAGTTTATCATGTGTTCATATGTTAAACACATGTTAATGTAATTAATTAATTTAATGTATTTGTTTTAATATGCTTGTATGTCTTCATATATGACTGACCGAGCTCTGACAGAACCGGAAAAGGATTGGTTTTAACTTCAGGAAGTTCAGTGTTATAAAGATTTAAGGATGGATGACATGGCTTTGGTTATTTCTCAAGGGTGTCTTTTAAATGGATTTTAAGGATAGTAGATGTAAGGCAGCAACAACTGACCAATGACTACAGTATTATTTGTTGTATTATTTCCTGTTAAAGAAGCTGTTTGGGGTAAGTTTGAGAAAACTAAGTCTTGTCCCTTCTTCTATAAAGTTCAGGACCAATGCCTATTGACCAGCAATTGTCACTGTGTGATTCTTTAATGTGTGTGATTCTTCTAACTGAAAAAGTGGGACAGATTTTCATTAAAAACTAATTGCCACTTTTATAATTGTATATACAAACAGGTGGCTACTGAAAGGACAGAACCAAATGTTTATGTGGAAATAAACCACACTTCCATTTACTTACAGTAAGACAACATCTTTTGTAGGAGAATATGAATAAGAAAAGAAGAAGGGTCAGTGTATACTGTGGTAATAGGATTTTCTTTTTGGAAACAAAAGAAAAACTAGTGGTTAATTGATTTTCGTTTTGAAATAGACAAATTAAAATTTAATTTCAAGGCGTTTTTCTTTTTCAGTGTCAAAACAGATAAACCAAAATTAAAAAAACGATTGATTTTTATTTTCTCTTCCTAATAATAAAAAATAAAGTTACTACCTGACAGAAATGGAAAAACGGACCAAAAACAACTGTTTTTTTTTTTTTTTTTCTGAGATCGGATGTTGTCATTTTCCAGAAAAGAATCCTAATGCCTAGGTCACAAAGATTCTTACAAATGTTGAGTTTGTACAAATCTTCCAGTTCGTACGAAATCTGGAGTTCATAGACATTTGTGGAGGGAGCATGTCTACGATGTCCAGATTTCATACGAACCCATCGTTCGTAAGAATCTTTGTGACCTTGGCATTAGCGCTCTTTCCTTGAAACTGATGACATCCGGTCTCAGACAATGAAAAAAACATGCCATTTCGGTCTGTTTTTCCATTTCTGTCAGGTAGTAACTTTCTTTTTTATTATTAGAAAGAGAAAACAAACATCAGTCTGTTTTTATAAATTTGGTTTATCTGTTTTGACACTGAAAAGAAAAATGCCTTGAAATTCAATTTAAATTCTTCTATTTTAAAATGAAAATCAATTAACCACTAGTTTTCCTTTTGTTTCTGAAAAGAAAATCCAACTACCAAAAGATACACTGACCTGTTTGTACGAATCTTCCAGTTTGTACGAAATCTGGACATCGTAGACATGCTTGGTCAGTCTATCGTTTGGTAATTGGATTTTCTTTTTGGAAACAAAAGAAAAGCTAGTGGTTAATTGATTTTTGTTTTAAAATAGACAAATAAAAATTGAATTTCAAGGTGCTTTTATTTTTCAGTGTCAAAACAGATAAATCAAAATTTAAAAATGAATTGATTTTTTATTTTCTCTTCCTAATAACAAAAAATAAAGTTACTACCTGACAGAAATAGAAAAATGAACCAAAAACAACTGTTTTTTTTTTTTTTTCATTGTTTTAGACCTGAAGTTGTCATTTTCAAGAAAAGAGCGCTAATGCCTAGGTCACAAATGATGGGGTTGTACAAATTTTCCAGCTCGTTCGAAATCTGCACATCGTAGACATGCTTCCTCCGTAAATGTCTACAAACTCCAGACTGGTTTGTAGTCTAGACTAGTTTTTCTTTTGTTTCTGAAA
The DNA here is from genome assembly GCF_902148855.1 of Sphaeramia orbicularis. NCBI lineage: Eukaryota > Metazoa > Chordata > Actinopteri > Kurtiformes > Apogonidae > Sphaeramia > Sphaeramia orbicularis. Next base: position 38,760,884 of record NC_043961.1, read on the forward strand.
AAAAAAAAAAATCCAATTACCAAAAGATACACAGACCAAGAAGGTACACAAGTGTACATTCACCGATAAAGAAAAGAAGCAAACCAAATGGAAGATAGAAGAAATGAGAGAGGATGAGAAAAATATTATAGAAACATAATTCCATAATAATAACAATAATATAGTGCCACTGATATGAAGCTCTGCTGGAAAAACCTAATACTTGCTTGTGTGTGGCATCAGCATGTTAATTTGGCTCATTTGAACCTCTTCTATTTTCTGTTTCTTTTCCGTCTTCTTCTTTTGCAATGATAACTCTGTGTAACACCTTGTAATTGGTCCAAAAGTCTGAGCCATTCAAAAGGGGTTTCACACTGTAAATGAACTGAATTACATCTTTAGATCCAGCTGTGTAGTCCACAAACCAGAAAGTTTATTTTGCATGAAGCTTAAAAAAAAGTCTGGACAAGACAAATTAGGTTTGAAATGTGTTGGTCTACCATCACAAAATATGCAGGGAATTTTACAGTCACATCTGCAGATTGCTAAAGAGGGCTATGGTAGGGATGGCTCTTTGTGTCAACCGTGTCTGTCTGCCTCTTCACACATGTGCTGGCATATCTTGTAGCTCTTATTACACTCAAACCCCGGGCTGAAGGAGACAACCTCACACAAGCACCAAACAGCAAACATCAAAGTCGTCCGATGTTTTCAGCATCCATCAACACGGCCACAATCAGAAAAGAAGAATGATCAGAGACACAGAAGGGGGGGGGTTTGACTGAAGAGGAGAAGGTGGACATGAAGAAGCAGAAAAAAGGAACGCGAGACGGAAATGTAGAGGAAATGATAAGATATGGGAAATCATCTACTTTAGAACCATGAAGTGCTTTTATGTAGCATTTACGCCTCCACTTGTCATGTTCTGCTGGAGAAGCCTATGTTGATACAGTCTGGGGAAAATTATGTATTTTCAAGGAATGAGGAATTGCTTTGGTCAAATGTTTTGCTTTTAAAATGAAATCTTAAAGGATGGAGATAAATATATATATATATATATATATATATATATATATATATATATATATATATATATATATATATATATATATATATTCCAAACTATTAGACACGGTAAAAGGAGAAAGGCAATGGCACAAACTAAGAGATGGGACAGAGACAAAGGAGAAGATTTTTGCTCAATTAATTTGAATACTTTTTTCCAGAAAGAAAGAGACACAAAAAGAGAGAATGAAGGTGATAGACTTTGACAAAGCAAGGCTAGAATTTGGAGAATGCAGGAGAGAGAAAGCAAAATAACAATTGACAGGAGTGTACAAGAAGATTGAGAGATAGGCTATTCTGGCAGTAAAATACAAAGAAAGACCTCACTGAGCCATGTTAAATGGAGGAGACACAAAAGAGACTGACAAAGGTAGATGGACAGACAGACATTACGATAGAAACTGGGAAAGGATGACACAAAAGACAAAAATGTTCCCTGTAATAACTCTTAGAACTATTTTTTAAAACTTCGAAACTGCTGTTTCAAAATAGACAATGAAAGCTCCTTAAAAGTTGTCTGAAGGTGTTTTCACACTGGGTATCCGAGTCCGTAACTAAGTTGGACCCCAAAGTCTGCTTAATCTCACCAATGTGAATGCAAACATTCCATGCACGAGTACTGTACCCAAATCCAACTTACTCGGACAGTAAAGGACAGTGAATGGAGTTCAAATGTCACAGTACAGGGAGGGCGGAGCTTATAATTAACTGCTGGGCCATTCCATCCTTGGTTCTGTCTTACCTTTGTTGGTATGTGCTTGTTGTTGTTTACCATGTTGGTGTGTGTTACTTCCATTACCATTGTTGTTCTGTGATTATTGTTGAAATATGTTGTATTATAAGTAGGGATGGGAATTGATAAGAATTTAAGGATTCCGATTCCATTATCGATTTTGCTTATCGATCCGATTCCTTATTGATTCTCTTCTCGATTCTCATTGGGTGAGGGAATAAAAGAGTACAAATGAGTGCGTTTGCATTAACTGTCTTTTATATTTCCATCTCTGCACAGAAAATATAACATATACAGTATGCACAAATAATAATAACAGATGACACTGGGTCTGGTTTGGGGGGGGGGGGGGGGGGGCACAGTGAAAGTGAAATTTAAGACACTTTACTAATTCCTGTCTCCCATTGTTGTGCACCTCATTTCTTTTCCCCTACCTTTGGAAACTTTTATTTGAGGGGGCAGGACATTTGTTGCCCACACCGGAACCTGGCCAAAATGGCGCCCTGGTGTTCGCTTTGCCGCTACATTCACAAGCGCCACTAAGTAGCGCATCAAATGCGTGACATTCCTGTAAATGAATCACATGCTGTGGACAAATGTTCAAGCATATTGGAGGGATTCCACCCTTTTGAAGAAATGGAAGCTTTGCAAGTGTTACAAGTGGCCCTGGTGTCGTCTTTTTAGAGCGTTTCGTCCTTAACGCCATGTTGGCTCCGTTCTGATCAAAACAATGCAGTGTGCTTATGACGTCATCACGCATGCGCAATGAAGGTGGACTCAATAAGCAGAATCATTAAGCAGGCAGGCAAACAATTCCAAAGAATCGAGCTTATGGGAACCGGTTCCCAAAAAGAACCGGTTCTCAATTCTCATCCCTAATTCTAAGTTATCCAGACTATCATTTAGATAGTTACTAAGTGTAATATACTTCAGTTTTCCTAATCTGTTGTCTGTTGGTTATTTACATTACTAGGACTGTAAACAGATGTTACTGTGTCATTAAGGAAGCAAAAGTAATGTGTTATGTTGTATAAATGTGAGATGCGTGTGGGATTTGATAAGTTTTCTTCTTCCCACTCCTTTTTGAGCAATACATATTGAATATATTTTGTTATTACTAGTTTACATGGCAATTGCTGTTTTGTCTTGGTCACCTTTATTTATTAATGTATTTGCTCTGATATTAGTTCCTTGTACACAATGTTAGATTTTTTTTCTTCTGCTCAAAACAAATAAATGAATGAATGAAAATGTGAAATACTTTCTAAATAAAAAATAAATAAATTGGGATGACTTTTGGCTCTCCTATATATTTCATCATCATATCACCGTGAAGGCCTTTAATGCTTCTACTGTCACAGATGCAGAGACAAAAGGAGAGAGTGAGACAGGGAAGAGGGCTCAGGTGGGAACGGAGACAGGTTTAATTCTCTCACAGAGGAGGAGTAATCAAAGAGGAGTAGAAATCTTTTCCCGTTATTTCTTCCATGAGGTCATGTTTTACCGCTCACTTTATCTAAAAGACAAGTCTAGTCTAAAATGTTTGCTTCAATCCCCTTCATATCTATTTGTGTTTTTCCTGTGCATGGATATATCCATTATATTATGTATGATTTAATTATTATTTTTTAATGTATTTGTTAATTATATGTTTCTTTTTTCCCTCCATCTTAGTTGTATTAACGGTAGTATTTCCATTCTCTGTCCTTTTATTCTTTTCTCATTTGTGTGACTTAGTCTCAGACTGGCAGTCATGACTTTTTGTGTTTCTGAATTCAGATAATGACAGAAACGTGTTCAGTTGTGGTTTGAGCAGTGACAGACAATTTCTGTAAGGCTTCTGTGTGAATTAGATGGAGTTAGATGAAGATTTAATGATCCCCGAAGGGAAATTGCGGCTGTTGCAGCAGCCGAGACAAGGATACAGATAAGGAGGGAATATAAAAGAGTATTCGAGATTATATGGAAAGTAATTACAAGGAAGGAAACATTAAAAAACAGTTGAAAAAAACAATGTTGGAAACAAATTGGTTGGTTATAAGGTCCTGCATATACATTACTGACTGTTAAATTTACACATTATGTATACTATGAAACATATACATGAATTGTTAGTTCGATTGATGGATTACACATTAAATCTATTCAATTTATAGCATTAAATATCCAAATTTCTAACACTGTTGGTAGACGGTATAGATATATTTAACAAGGGATTGGTACCAAAACTGGGTATTAAAGAACCCCTAGGGCTAAGACCGAAGTATCAGCAAGCTCCAACATTATTGGTTTTCCTAATAATACTGAAGAAGAAAAACAGAAAACAGATTTCTTATATAATGTAACAGCATTGTGGTGACTAAAGGCAAAGACACACCAACCTGAATTTTGGCGGTCAGATGTTGTCAGGCAGTCTGGGAAGTGCTTGGTGTGTTCCATGCGATCAGGCAGTCTTTTTGGCCGATTCACCATGTGTAATCGGCCACTACCCGTCGTTCAGTCTGACCAATCTGATTGGTGAAGGGATAGCTCTTGACTAGCGAATCAGTGAACAAGAAGTTCCCATGTGAATACAGCTATGCCAAGGTACTTCACGCTATTATTGTCTTCTATAATAGGCTATTCACTTCTCATATCATATCTGAATGAGTGCCAGTCAGTGTTGCCTGTGGACTTCATTCATTCCATGATGGTCTAGAGCAGGGGTGGGCAATCCTGGTCCTCGAGGGCCAGTATTCTGCATGTTTTAGATGTTTTCCTCTTCCAACACACCTGGTTCACATGATAAGCCTATCATCCAGCTCTGCAGAAGCCTTTTAATGACCTTCAGGTGTGCTGGAAGAGGGAAACATCTAAAACATGCAGGATACCAGCCCTCAAGGACCAGGATTGCCCACCCCTGGTCTAGAGAGGTGTTCCATCCTGGGGCGCCAATAAGGGGGGGTAAACATGACCCAGCATTTGTGGGGGGCCCATAGACCAGTAGAGGGGGTCCAGGGGATACAGGTTAGAAGTGAAAATTCCGTGTAAGATCCGCTGTATAAGAGAGGCATAGATATCTGGAGTCGGACGTTGAAAGCATGTTAAGTTTCAGTTGTGTTTTTACAGTAGTGTAAGTGACCACACTTTTTTGACCGTATTGGGGAGACAGGAGCCAACTGATCAGTCGGGCTACCTTTTCTGGCAAAGACTGGCAGTTGGGTTGGTGTGTCTTCACCCTAAGATATTTGTCTGTGATGCATTTTTGTGATTTTCGGTCTAGATGAGGTACCACTAGGGGTAGGATTTCGGAGGCACTGTTGAACTCTCCCCTACTGCAACTCTAAGCAGCTCAAACACACAGGCAACTTAGAGATGGACGGTGGAGACTTTACTCATAGATGCCAAGTGTAAATCCACAAAACTTAGTGAAAGTCTGTCAAGTACAGACAGAGAAAGGCACATTTTGACTGATAAGCACATAGTTGATCTGCTGTGTTAGTTACGTATAAAAGGTGCTACCAACATTAGCAAATTAAATGTATGATATGGAGCCCACCCTGAACATTAAAAGTGACAGTCAGAAAGCTAATTGTTTTGCTATGTATCCATTCATAAATTTAATGTGAGATGGTCAGATCATCGTTTGATCTGTTGTCAGTAGTTTCAGAGATCAGAGCAAGTTTATGGAGAGATCTGGAGACTGCTGGCAGACCACAGCACTATCGAAATACTACGGAAACATTCCTGCAGTCAGTTTTATTCCTAAAAATGATGAATGAAAGATTATTTTCTTTTGTTGTAATTATTAGATATTGGTTTGCCATTGACATTGGTTTACTGTCCTATGATTGTGAAAAGTTCAAAACAATTCTGTTGCATGTTATTCCAGTCTTACCTTGGCTAGTTCACATCTGAAATAACATCTGTGATTACATTTGGCAACCTTTGAAAAAGACAGCATGTTTCAGCTTGTTTACGCTTTTGATAGTGAAAAAGAAAAACATATGGGTCAAATGGGTGATGTTGGGCTAAAAAGAAGGATACAAACGTGTGTGTGGAAGATGTTTTAGTTGTTAGAGTAAAACATCCAAATACCCATAAGACCCCAATCTGCAGAAGAAATTTTTAATCAAACTTTTTGCACCGAATCAAAGTGGATGTTTCTGTGTTTTTTACCAGTGGCATGTTGGCATGACGGTGCCTTTGGTCACAATGACTCTGTAGCCAAATAATTCACTTACATTTAAAACTGTAATGATTTTCCAAAGTTTCTCTGCCCTTTCTTGTAGACTGGCTCTGTCATTTAAAAAGTACCTGTATTGGTCATGCTTGCAGCTTTAATTGTGCTTTGTGTATTACTTATAAGCAAAGGTAATAATTCACTTAAAACATCACCATAAACGCACCACACTGGACCTTTTTATTATGTGAATTATGGGCAGGGACAGAACCTATAGGGAGCAGCCATTGCCAGCCAGAAGTGACGTACCCACGTTGATACCACGTGATGGAGTACGAGTAAACAAGCAGCAGTCAGTGAGTGAGATTGAGTGGAAAGCACGTGTTTGCACTTGTTGTTTGTGTAGTTGTAAGCTTTGCACTCTGCCATCGTCCAGCACTGGCTGATAATGTGTCATCTTAGGCCCTGTCCTTACAAAGACGGCTTCGGTCGCATTTGCAAAAGTTTTGTATTGGACAGGCCTTTCATCCACACGGAACCGGCGTTTTCAGTCACTGAAACCGCAACTTTTTGAAACCAGGTCCAAGAGTGGATAAATTTGAAAATGCCAGTTTTGCATCTTTGTCTGTACGACCAAACCGCAACTTTTCTAAAATGATGATGTCATAGCCCCACCTATCTAACTTTTCACCCTTCACAACAACAACAATGGTGGACTACAGAGCAGTGCTCGTGCTACAAAAAGCTATTGAGCTAATTGGAAACAGTGAATCAAATCTTCAGCTACTCTTCCATTACAATGAGCAACAAACAACCACAGCTAACAATATTCACTACATGCTCTTGGATCTAGAGGGGCGACCAGAAGGAAATATTGGATCAGACCTGGTAGAAACCAAGCAAGCTTTACGCACATGCTCCATGTCTTCTTCTCCATTTTTTACGAGAGCATTACAACGCCGCATACAGGCCTGGCATTTGTACTACATCACTTTAAGTCGTTTTCAGTGGTTTCGTGTGGACGCAGATATTTCTTGAAATGACTCCATGTTTACGGAGCACTTTTTTGAAAACAACCAAGAAAAAGATTGGATAGGAAAAGATGTGGTTTCATGTGGACATGGCCTTAGACTGGTGTGTGCTAAATGGGGCCAGTGACCAGTCCATCTCAGCCCAGGTAATTGGATGATACAATGCGTGCGTCACTACTGGTGCTGAAGAAGGCATGTGATACAACACATTATTTTGTCCCCATTGGGAAAGTTGTCTTGGACTGAAATGCTGCATGTTACTGCAAACATGATAAAAACAAACAGCATAACAAAGCAGCGTATATTAGGACAGTGGCACCCATTAACACGCAGTGGCCTTGGAATTGGTACTGATCCATTACTCATCCATCGTATGTCTATTTAGATAAAATAATGCACTTGTTTCTGATGCTTTATTTTTAAAACAAAATCTACCTTAATATCCATGCACTAATTTCCAATATTTATTATGTAGTAGTCATTCAGTTGAATTGTTGCTCATATGCCTCTAAAAAAGCCCCTCAACCCTCCCCTCCACCACCACCCATGGATATCACTGTATTCTCATTCACCACTCTACAATTATATGAATTGTATACTGTAGTGCTTAGTTTTTTAGGCTTTACAGAGTTTGACAGCCAAACTGAATATAAAATGTTTGGTTGTTTTATGTGTTTTCAAAGAAGGCCTGTCTGAGTTTAGTTAGAACAGTGAAGGAAATATTAATAACAATAACTATAAAAACAGGAGTGAAAAACAGGCAATTATACATTAGAAAGTACAAGTACAAATAAATAATGAAGTAGTAATAATAATAAATAAGTAAAATAAAGTGATAATAGTAATAGTAGTCATAAGACATAATTAATAAGTAATACAAGTATGTAAATAATAATAAGAACTAGAAAAGCACTCGGAAAGCACAGACCTCCACCAAGGCAGATCAGCCCCCCCACCAAAATTTAATCATTTGTTCCTTGTACCAGTATCAACATTGCCTGAAAATTTCATCCAAATCCGTTCATAACTTTTTGAGTTATCTCACTAACAAACAAAAAGACAAACAAACAGACAAACCTCAATGAAAACATATCCTCCGCTGTTCCTTGGTGGAGGTAATAATACATTTACAACAACAACAGACACGGCAAACTGTGCACAATGACCAACATGAAACAACATTTCACCACAGAAACTGCAGTCCCACTGGTGCAGTTTTACACATTTGCTCTGTCTCAGCTTCATCTCGTCCTCCTCATCTTCTGTCCTCCTGCTACTGTTGTACAGTTTGATGGCTCTAGGGACAAAGGAGTTTTGAGTTCTGTTTGAGTTCTGTTTGTTGTTTCGTGGAGGAGTAGCCTGTCGCTGAACAGATTTCTCTGTGCGCTAATGACAGTGTGTAGGGGATGACTGGCATCGGCCATGATGGTCTGCAACTGTCACCACAGAGTCCAGCTTCATGCAACTGTCACCACAGAGTCCAGCTTCATGCAACTGTCACCACAGAGTCCAGCTTCATGCAACTGTCACCACAGAGTCCAGCTTCATGCAACTGTCACCACAGAGTCCAGCTTCATGCTGAGCACAGAGCCGGCCCACCTGGTCAGTTTGTCCAGGACACTTACTTACACACACTATGCCGTATGTATTGCATATAGTGTGTGTGTAAGTTGTCAGTATTGTATTGCACTGACAACCCAGGACCCAGACTGAAAGCCTTACAGCTTTTCCTGTCTTAGCCTTTTTTTTTGTTTGACTTTCATTCCTTCTTATTCTCTCTCTAAACATTCATTCCTCCTGAGGCACCTTTGTCCTAAATTTTCTTCTCAGTTTGCATCGATGCTGTCGTTGTTTTGTTTTTTTGTTTTTTGTTTTTTTACATTTGACAGCTTGACAGAGAAATATGTTTGAACTGTAGTAAATGTCTCAAGTTGTATTTTGACAGTTTTTTCCCCTTTGTGTGTATGTGTGGTTGTGCTTGTCAGTGCTGCCTCTCATTTTTCCTTCGAGAGGCTGATAACAAATCAGTTGTAATCAGAGAGAGGCCTAGCATTCAGTTGTGACATGTATTTAACAAACACACGCTCACTCAAACTGAACAACATACAGTGTGCACGCTATGCAGCCTTGTTTAAAGCTGAACAATATTGTGTCATAGCTCTCATAGTAATCATGCATATGTGTAAGCGGGCATGTAGGTGAAGAGACCGTCAATGGGTATAGAGGTTAAATATCCTCGCTGTAATTTGGTCAGCAGTGGTGATTGAAGTGTCCTTGTTGCAGCCAGTTTGATTGCATTTGTGATTTGGGGGTGGGCAGGAAACAGCAAGGTAGGGCTGAAGGAAGGACAAATGGCACAAAAATATAATAGGTTAGCAGTCAGGCTCTGGGTAAATACATACTTTTTTATCACTTGCTAGTATTGAATTTAAGCCGAAAAAGGAAGGGGAAACTATAGATTGAGCAAAATGCTTTTGTACTCTCCTCACTGAAAATACATTCTGTTTAGATGAAATAATGCACTTATTACCCTTAAAAACCCACAACTATTTTTATCAGAATTTCCAAATTATTATTTTTTTGTCTTTCCCCAGTGATTTATCACCATTTATCATAATGTTATTCTCTCAAATATAGCAACTCATTTGATTGTGGCCTGTCTGTACTAGGGATGTACCGATTCCGATACCAGTATTAGGTATCGGGTCCAATACTCAGCGTGTGTACTTGCACTCATACTTGTAAAAGTAATCTGATACACCCGCACCGATACCACTTACATCAGCATGACGTTCACAGTTAAATGCAGCAGGTACGCGGCAGAGGAGTAATGTCAGCAATGTGGAGATTTTTCAAAATAAATGACGGTGACAAAAGTAACGCTGACTGCAAGTAACATGAAAGATACAGAGGAATATGGACGTCCTCTGCGTACCTTCCATCCGTTTTCCAGGTGCTCGCGGATGCGTACCCAGAAAGAGAATACTACCGGGAATCGTGGAGGCCACATATCTTTTCAAAGAGCGAGTGTGTGAGTTAGTGAAAAACTACTGACATATTTATGACAACTACCCTCATCAATATCAACATTAGTAACCACATTAGTGTTACTTCTGTCGTCTCCATGTTTATTGTTACTGACTTTCTTCTTCTCAAAAAACTTTACTTTTCTTCATGGTATTTGTCCAGTATGGTTAATTAAGAGCAGTGCCCTCTGGTGGATTGACTGAGAAATGCTCATTCCAACACAGTAAATGTCAGTAGCAGCACTTTCTTTCCAGTCAGACTAATGACAATGACAATAAAGCACATTTACAAAAGTAACTAAGAACTGTAATGGTATTATTTAGTACTCATATCGGTACTTGATATCGGCATGTAATCAAATATAAGTACTTGTACTTGTACTTGGTCTGGAAAATAGTGATATCGGTGCATCCCTAGTCTGTACTCAAAACTGAATAAGATCACAGTTCTCATTGAGCTTCATGTTTGTGGTTAAAACAACAGACAGCAACAAAATAATACGATCTTTTTGTAATCTTTTGAGAAGATTAGCTCATCCAACAGCCCATCCATTACATGTTGTTTTGCTTATGCATTGGAAAAAATTAACCTCACCAGCTTCTTTTTCTTTCTTTTTTTTCTGGGTTGCTTTCTGGATAATTTGTTTTGTAGAGAGGGAAAATACTGCATGCTTAATCCTTGCATAAGTCTGCATGCCAAGTGGCCCGATTAATGACAGACAGAATATTTTAATGCTTTATTAAAGAAGCAACAGCCTTGAGCAAAGTATGCTTAATTATAGTGATAATAATAGCAATAAACAGTGCAAAAAAAAGTCTCATGTGCATTCTGTATTTGTGAGCAAGTGTATTAAAAAAAATGGAATACGATGAGGAGAAGCAAAGAATTTTTCAATTATGTTGGTGGAGATGCAGTCTTTTGGAAGTTGGGGAACTTAGGGAACTTGGTTATGTCAAAGCCACTCTATTACAGTTGACAAACTCAACAAATCCAGCAGCTGTAGCGTGTTCTCTGTTTTTGCCTGCATTTAAGAGAGAATGGAAGTCTACATATTGATAGGGTGAGTAAATGGAAGTATAAAATTCAAATAATGGAGATACTTTTGTTTTTTAACCTCATGCTCATGTAGACGGCTGTAAGTGATAAAGATTTGCCAGACTTTTGATTTCACTTCTTAATATCTGTGAATTGATGTGAAATAGTTACAAATTGGTGATGTATTACATTTATGGTACCAAGTAAAAGCCATAAAAGCCTTTTTTGTAAAGGAGTGTCCTCTAAATCTTACCTCTCCAGGGAGATATTTGGGAGATCCAAGGTCAGGTTGAGTAACAATGAAAATGTGAATTTTCATTGTTAACTTTAAAGTAATCACAGAGATATTTGTGGTTTTCAACTTGTTCTTGTAAACAGCTGTAAATATTAAACTGTAAATGACAACTAATGGAATGCACTAATCTTTTGCTTCACTTCTAAAAATCTGAATCAAGGTTTATTTTTTGTAACATTATATGTGCACATCATAATGTCTGGCATCATGTACATGTGATGTCTTGCTTTAGAGGTGGGCATGCATTTGGCATTGGTTCACTGTTCCATCTACTGTTTGGCTTTGGTAGTTTTTGGTGATGTCATGTAAAGCATGTGTAGTTTCTTGTAATAGACCATATTCCCACAGCTGCCATTTTCTTCTGATACATGATCTTACCAAAAGCTGATGTCATGCTGCTGTGTTTAAGTTGTATAAATGTAGAACAAATTTTACCCTCGCTTCACTGGACACCTACAGTCTAGAGCACAGGTGTTAAACATGCGGCCCGGGGGCCAAAACTGGCCCGCCAAAGGGTCCAATCTGGCCCCTCAGATGAATTTGTTAAATGTGAATATTATAATGAAGATATTAACAATCAAGGATGTGAAAATCATTTTAGGTTAATTCAATCTGAGGTGGGTCAGACCAGTAAAATACAATCATAACAACCTGTAAATAATGAAAAATGTAAATTTTTGTCTTTTTTTAGTGTAAAAAAAAAAAAGTACAATTACATAAAAATCTTTATATTTACAGACTAGAGGCACTCGGAGAGCGCAGACCTCCGCCAAGGCTGATCAGTGGGCCCCCCCGTGGGCCCCCCCAACCCCGATCACCACCAAAATTTAATCATTTCTTCCTTATCCCATTTCCAACAAACCCTGAAAATTTCATCCAAATCTGTCCATAACTTTTTGAGTTATGTTGCACACTAACGGACAGACAAACAAACAGACAAACAAACAAACAAACCCTGGCAAAAACATAACCTCCTTGGCGGAGGTAACTATCCTTTTACAAAAATGTGAATAACCTGAACAAATATGAACAATATGAAATGTCTTAAGAGAAGTATACAGAATTTTACCAGTATTCTGCTTATTATTACATATTTTGTGTATCTGTAGATCCACTGTGATCAGTAAGTTGTGATGCACATGTATAAATGATAAACTAAGGCCTAATATTGTTAAAATTGCACTTATTTTTCTTCAGAATTTTCAGGTTGTTCATATTTGTTCATGCTATGTTCAAGTAGAGTTCGCAGATGTAAATATTTTCTTTATGGAATTTTACTTTTTTCACTCAAAAACAGAGAGAAAACTTTGGTGTTGACATTATTTATAAGTTCTTAACCTATTATTTATATTATTTTACTGGTCCGGCCCACTTTATATCATATTAGGCTGAATGTGGCTCCTGAACTAAAATGAGTTTGACACCCCTGGTCAAGAGGTATATTGACCATATTTCACACAAAAACAACATTACATAACACATTTCTTTTTCCCATCCACTGTGTTTGATTGTGCTAATTACTGTTGCAAACCAAGTTGCCAAAATAAAGATTTCTTGATTGACTACATTCAACATTACATTGCAACCACCTCAAATTCCTGTAATATTAAGAAAAGTTACACTTTATTGATGTCCTAAGGGGGAAACTCAAATGTAACAGCAGCACAAGAAAATAGCTATCAAATACAGTAGAAAGATAAAGAGAAGATAAAATACAAAAATGTGTTAAAATGACTAAAAATGACATAAATAGTCATAATAATAATGAAAAAAAAAAGTTAGCAAGTGGTGCCATTCACAACAAACCCCGCCCCTCGCACAGATTATATCTTATACTGGCATTGATCCAGCTGATGTCATCATGTCTATGTGTGTGCTGATGTCAGCATAAACATCGACAGCATAGACAAATTTCAGCCATAATAAGTAAATGGGGAGGAAAAAAAAAACGATTTTAAAAATTCATAAAAAATGTTAAACTTTGACCTACTTTTCCCAAAATGTAATCACATCTATTCTGGGTCACTGGCAATCTATATACCCAATTTGGTATGAATTCAACCAATAGTTTTGCTGCTAAAGTGTTAACAATAAAACTAGAAGCACTCGGAGAGCGCAGACCTCCACCAAGGCTAGGCTTAGTAGGTGGCACAGACAACAGGTGTGTAAGAGAATGACACTGACAGATACAAAAAAACTATTTAGAGCAGGATTTAATTCAAGCCAAGCTGCTGTTGTACAGTCTGATGTTGGGTGGAACAAAGGAGCATCTAAAACGTTCAGTCCTGCACCGGGTGAATGAACTGAACGTCAGCTCATCCTCGTCCTGCAGAGTGTGAGAAGGGTTGTCCAGGATAGCACGGATTTTGTTCTTCACCCTCCTCTCAGCTACAGTATCAAATATGTTAAGTTAGTTTGAAACAGGGTTTTATAACAATTGAGATTTTCCTGATCAGTAGAAAACAGTTGAGCTTCCTACCATGAGCATGTCATCAGAGGGATATGGCCAATGTGGGAATATGGCAAACTCCAGACTACAAAAAGATACTACATGAATCATGGTATAGTTTGATTTGGATCAAGACCATCCTTTTTGGTTGGCCCAAAGAGTGACTATTTCTGATGGCAAACTTTTCCTGAATAACTAGTGGAAAAAAAAAAAACGAGAAACAAAAAAACACACCTTCCTTTTCAACACAGTGGGAGTGATTTGGACGTATGGCTCCCAGTGAAACATGGCTCTAGGGCTGTATGCAGCTGTCAGTCTGTTTCAGAGTGAAGCCATTACAGCCCTGCTATACATCCACAGAGAGTATGAGATGAAGATAGATGGATTACCTGATTGGTAAAATCCCTTTGTACCATTGACTGTGGCAGATATAGCTGTCAGTGACAGAGCCAGAAATGGTGGCAGGAGATAAGAGAGGGTGGATGAAGAAAGGAAGGTGGAAGGAGGGTTGGGGTGGGGTGGGGTGTGAAAGACGAGAGAACAAGAGGGAAATGTAGAAAGCAGGAGGAAAGCATATGGATGAATGAAGAACAGGCTGAATAGATAATGTGTCTGCTATAAAAAGGAAGAGCATGTCAGGGAAAAAAACAGGTACAAGTGGCAGTGAAATCATTTCATGTCAGCTACTGAATAAGAAGGATAACTGAATTTAAGGAGATGGACTCAAGTACAAAAGCCATAAATAAGGCATTCTAATACAAGACATGAGGTATTTTACAAATAGGTGACTTACCTTACTTTTAATTGCTTCAATTGTGATTTTGGCCTATTAGCCATTGCATCCAAATGTTCTCATAAAAATCAGTAACAAACCAGGAAGGAATTGCATTTTTAGGTTATGGAAACAGTCCAACTCCAGTTCAACATAAAGTCAAGGGAAACTTGTCAAATTTGGCATCAGGGCAGTGGTGGAAAACCACTGAGGGCAAGATGGGGACAAAGGGGGAGATGAATAAAACATAAGTACAAATCAATAAGGAACAAGTGGTGCCAGGCACAACAAATCCCGCCCCTTGCAAATATTGTTGCTTATTTTAGCATCGATCCACCTGATTTCATCATGTCTGTGCGTGTGCTGATGTCAGCATATCAATTGCCTCTATGTATGTGCCAAGTTTGAAGTAAATTGAAACAAAATTGATATTTTTATTAACATTTGAAATTTGGCCCATTATAAGTAAATGGAAGAAAATAAAGATTTTAAAAAAATCATAAAAAATGTGAACTTTGACCTACTTTTCCCAAAATGTAGTGACATCTATTCTGCGTCACTGGCAATCTATAAACCCAATTAGGTATGAATTCAACCAACAGTTTTGCTGCTAGAGTATTAACAAAGACAGAATGAAAGAAACAAACCAAACCAAAAACCACACCCCTCGCCTCCCCTTCAGGGGATGGGGTAATAATAATCAGATGTCTATACAAGCAGTTTGGTTTTGCCTGAAAAATTTTGACTTCTAGAAGCAATGTGAAGGGCTCCCTTCTGCTTTTGTCTGTAATCAGAAGTTTCTGTTTATTCTGCTGCTGGTTTGCTTTTGCTTTTCTCAAACCAGACCCTTCCTGCTAAGTCCTGACTACTGAGATTGAGTCCATTAGACAGACTCGCAGCAGTTCAGGGCAAATAAACTGTGACTCAGTCTCACAGTGAAATCAAAGCACCACAAGTCCACACGAAATCCTTAAATTCCTGTTTTTGCCAAAAGGCTGCCCAAATAGATCATGGGTTTTGAGGCTTAACTTTGGCCACTTAAATCCATGTGTCAGTCTTGTGAGTTTTATTACAGCTACAGTATGTGACATGTAGGGCTGCAACTAACGATAATTTTAACAATCGATTAATCTGTAGATTATTTTAATAACTAATCAATTTATCGGATAAACACAAAAGACTCAATTCTCAAAGATCAGTATTTAACCCAAAGCAATATAGGCTGCAGACAAGTCACTACTGATTACAATGGCTTCGGTTATAGTTAGCGAGCACTAGCTGCTACCAAGACTTGTTATGGCTAAAGACCAGCAAGCTATAGTCTTCAACCAGTTCCGTTGTATGTTTAGTTCCAGTCAACGATAGGTAACGTTAGTCTGGTGGCCTAATAAGGGAGATGGATGAAAATGTTATAATTACGACGATAGTGTCTAACTAGCTAGCAGGCTAAAGTAATCCCGACACGTAGGCTATCTTAAGCTAAGTTTATATAATGTTCCCTTTGGCCACAGCAGCCCCATTTGCCCAAGACATAGTTTGCATAGTTTGGGATTTTGGCCATTTTTTTCTCCATATTCAAGTTTTGTTATATAAACGGCACACTACATTTCGGCCACATGGGGCTGCCGTGGCCACCGACATCCGAACCCTCAGCCATGCTGCTCTGTGTTTTTCTCTGTTACACTACACCGCGTGCGGGCATGCCTCAATACTAATGTGCTCAAAACCCAACGAAACGACTGACGAATTCATTGCCAACTCTTTTAAGAATCAGTTTAATCAGTTCATTGTTGTAGCACTAGTGACATGAATCCAGAACGAGGGAGCTTCAAAAAGTTCATAGAAAAAGAACATAGCTTTGATTGACATGGTTCAAATGGAGCAGATGTTAAAAAATAAACATCATAACTTAAACCATATTTTCCAACTGTTTTTTTTCCACATACTTTTTGATGGGTATACCATGACCACGGCACAAGTTAAAGTACAAGAATAAACATCATTAGTACATGCTGTCTACCTCCAACATAAGCTAATGATAACATTGTTACAGTGGTTGTGTTTATGTCCAGGGAAAAAAAGGACGCCTTGAAAAGACAAAAGAAGACAAGGCATGGTAATTCTTTTTAGTTACATAAACGTATATGTAGCATTGATCTATGTGTCATTTTATGCTGAATTCCCATTGGTTGTAAAGTAGGTGGAGGTCATGGTAACGGTCATGTATTATCCTCAGCTGATTGATGGTTCAAGTCTGGAACTACTGATCCACAGGTGTTTACTTTGTATGATGCACTTGTGCATACATGTAGTATATAATATTATGTGTTATAATGTCACTATTTCTAATTAGATTTCAAAGCTGATTTTTAGTCCTGTATGAAAGGTAAAGAAACTAGATAAATATTTGAGGTTTTAAACCATACACAAAAATGATGTAAAAGCAACATGATGAAAATAATATCAAAGATGTCACATAAAGAAGGCTATGTAAAATACAGAACAAGACAAAAATGAAGTAAAACATGTAAGGGATCCAATAAAAGGACAGTTATGGAAGCTAGTAAACATCTGAAGTGACACAAGATGAAACTGATGCACAAGATGGTTATGGGTGTTTTTATGCTCTTCTTTCTATACAGCAAATGATTTCACAAATATGCAAGAACACTGAAAACTAACAATTAATTCTTTTGTTCAACACTGAAAAGAGTAAAATCATTTAAAAAATCTTTTAGCTGAAAAGTTGGTAATTGCAATGAAAAATAATCTGAAATGGTATCTGACAGTGCTCGCTTTTCTGTTCTTTCTCATCATATTTTTTTTCAAACCCTTTAAGGCTCCATTCTTACACTTTGTCATATGCACACAAATACATAAGGTCCACAGTGACATTATGAATGAGGAGGCTTGTATGTGCGTCTGGCTTTTTCAGTAAAAACCAAACAAACAGCAGACGGAGTAAAACACACACACACACACACACACACACACACTATTTATCAAGGGAGCAATAAACGCCCATTTTTAAGACCAAGCCACCATATAAAAAGCCTTGGATCACAGAAGTAATGGGTCCCTGTAGGCCAGTGATAACTCTCTGTGTTTATGTGTGTGTGTGTGTGTGTGTGTGTGTGTGTGTGTGTGTGTGTGTGTGTGTGTGTGTGTGTGTGTGTGTGTGTGAAAGGCAACAAGAGAGAAGGAAGGTGACGATCTGAGAGAGACAAACACTGAGAGAAAGCCAATAATATCTGAAAATGACAGACAACCTGGAAGAAAAGGGGATGATATACACAAGGAGGGAGAGGGAGAAACACAAAGACATCATCAACAGCTTCTGTTTCATTTTCCATCTCTGCCAGCTCCATCTAATCTGAGGGCCCTGATGTGTTTCTTTCTTCATTTACAGTTAGTGGTTATATACCCCACACCCAGCTGTGGGCTCCATATTACTGTGGTGGTGAGCTGAAAGTACCATAGAGGATTCTGGAGACATATATGTGTGTGTGCACGTATGTTTATGGTATAGCCCTGATGCCTTGTTATATAAAAGTACATGAAAAAATATTATAATAATGCTCCCAAAATGATGCTTTCCTTGAATGAAAAGGAAATGAGCTCATATAGAGAAATGGATGTCTTGTGCAGTGTATGTAGAAAGAAGAGAAAAATTATCATCTTTCTTTCAATCTGACTTTTATGTTCAGCAGCAGTGCTTCAGAAAGGAATGAAGGTAAAGGAATGCAAGAAAAAAAAAGAAAAATCTGTTGGATCGCATCATATCAAGGTGTGTAAAAATGTGTATCATGTATATTTCCTAAAATATTTTATAAAGTTTATTCTAACAATAATAATGTTTGCATATGGAAACATTTTGTTAATTGTAAATAGGGTTAGGCAAAATAAGTCTTAAGTTCAGCCTAAACCCTTTCGGTCACATTGTATATGGAACAATGGATAAGTTGTTTCTGTTTGTTGTTTAAAGTAATAAATGACCGAATAAATTAGTACTACTACTACTACCACTACTACTACTACAATAAAAAAGTGAAATATGGATCAGTTTTGGTGCTCTGACACTATTGAACCCTTTAAAGCCTTAACTGCAAAATGTTAGGGTCTCCAGAAATGTCATTAAAAATAATTTGCCATTATTCAGTAAAGCAACATTTTGGTGCTTATTGTATTGCTGTTAAATTCTTCATGTGAACATTTATGGCAGAGAGGGAAGGAAGGTCAGTACATATGTGGACATGAACGGCAAATTTTATTTTATTATTTTATTTATTTTATAAATTTTATTAACACAAAGTTCAAACCTAACAACAAAAGGAGGAATGGCTGGGAAGGTTAAATACTACTAATAGAGAGAGAGAGGGGGAGAGAGCAGAGAACTTAATTTCAGTTCAGTTTAATTTATTTAGGATCAGTCATGTTACAAGATTATCTCAAGGCACCTCAGAAATTCAGGTCCAGGCCCTAAAAGTACGTAACACATTCTCCAAGCCCAAGCCCAAAGTGACAACAGGGACGAAAAACTACCTTTAGAGAAGCAAAAACCTTTGCCAGGGCTGGGCTCTAGGGGGGGCGACCATCTGCCCAGCTGAACCTCATGGACAGAGGAGAGAGAAAAGAACAGTACAGTAGAAGGACCAGGAATTTACTTTACGAGCCACAATTCGTGAGCGTTTGACCCGGTCCTAGCGACGGGAGTCTAAGAAAATGCTCAGAATTATGGCCAATTCCGAAGAATTTTCCCCTTAAAGTTAAGACAAGGACCAGGTATAGAAGTTAAAAAGCTGTCAACAGACTTTTAAGAGACCAAAGAGTTACTTCAGCAGAAGAGAAAACAGCAGATAGATAAAGAGGCTGAGTTATAACGGTTAATGAAAACTACTGACATGACAAGTAAATCTAGGAAAAGGAAAGTGCAAAAGTACTGGCTAGAATAGTTAAGTTTGAAAACATTTTGTATGTACTTTTGAAGTATTTTAGAATATCTTCTACAGAAATTTTCATTACATGAAGTGGACACTACATTATAATTCAAAGTTTGGATTTCTCAGAGGATTCTAGCAATGCTGGTCACTGTGTTTGAGTGTGGCTGTTGATATTTAGTACAATGACCTGAGCAAGGGCGGATTTACCTAGTGGTGCCAACGGCCCATGTAAAATGATGAAAATAATGTAAGTGTTCTTGCTGGGATTCAAACTCTTGTCTTCGACATTGTACTCTGTAGCGCAGTGGTTTCCAACCTTTTTTGGTTCGTGACCCCATTTTAACATCACAAATTTCTGGCGACCCCAGACATTCAAATCGGAGACATGTTTTTGCTAAAATTACTTCGTTTTTGATCATGTAATAGTTTGCTATATTATGTTGCAAATAAACATTAATTCTAGATGACATTTAATCTATATAATGTATATTATTATGGACGGAGGCAGTAAAGTCAGGTGTAGATTACTGCACAAAGTGAGAATTTTATTTTCCTTGGTCAGGATATGTACAGTCAGTCCAGCTTGGATTTATAAGGCTGACAATTAATACTGAACAAGCAAGAACTCAAACTATGAATTATGAAAGAGCTGCAACATCTGAAACTAACCACAATGAACATTTGACAGATGAACAGTACCACAGTGCTTCAGTTTCAGCTTCACAGTTTTTCATGTCTTTTATGGATTAGGATTGTCTCTGTCAACTCACCATATATTTTTTATTACTTTTTTTTTTTTTTAATTTTTATCAATTACTAGAAATTTCAGGCGACCCCATTTGAATTCCAGGCAACCCCACGTGGGGTTCCAACCCCAAGGTTGAAACATCCTGCCATAGCGTTACTTACGGAGCTATCCGTCCTCATGTACCTCAGAGTGCAAATTTATGGTACAAGGCTCTTCTATCTTTTGTGTTGGAGGGGAGGGTCTAATGCACACATGCCATTTATGACGAGAGTCTATAGCAAAGGGAATTAAATTGAATCATGAACAGACAACTGTCTATTCAAGCACCATTTGGTTCTGCATGCAGGAAAAACAAACGGGCAGCTACAGAAGATATGGAATGTATTATTATACAGTGGAACTATAGAACTGCATGGACTGAATATTAAATATGTTTGAATACTGACAGTGACTGAGTAAAAACATAGGTCTTTACCTCTACTGTATCTTGTTGTTTCTAATTTTCAATTAGTTGGACCTCAATAGAATTCAATAACTGAGTCCAACTGTACTGAAGCCAACTCTTTGCTCTGGTTCCAAAAGTGGTGACATTTTTGAGGTTGTATTAATTATATTAATTTTTATTAGTGTATGATAATAAAAATATGTTTATACAGTTTATTTGTGATTTGAAGCATTTATACTGTTAATTTTGCTTAGGTTCGCCCCCTTGAATCCTCACAGGGCCTCCAACCTCACCATTCTCTTGCCCCCCCCCCCCCCCCCCCCCCCTTCTTAAATCTTTTCAGGATCTGCCTCTGCTTGAGGCATTTGTCGATTTAAACTAAATTTTAGGCTCTTGGTTGTTTTCCATATATCAGCTCTAGAAAGAGGTGTGGTCTTTGTTGAAAAGCGTTGATAATATACAGTATGTTCCTGTCCTCCCTATCCTCTTTTCCTCTTTTTACTATATGTTAATGAACCTCAACACTATTTCTTTCCCTAGCTTTCTTCCTCCAGAACTTGAAACTTTACTGATATGCAGGCCTGTCTCTACTCTAATACATATCACACTTTTTTTTTTCTTGTATACTACAATAACTGAACATGAAATTCTCTTTATAATAGCTTTGGAGTAATGTGCCAGGGTAGAAAAGGCAAAAGTCCTTTAATTCAGGCACAATTGGTGCATGAAATCTCTGTCAATATTTCAGAGCTGCAGATTGCTCTATCAATAACAACTTTGTACTCTGTGAGCAGATGCTTTCAGATGACTCAATGTGGTGAAATGCAGCTTTTGAAGAATGCAACATACAGTGTGCTAACATCTTCAGAAATAACTCTTCTCATATGATGCTGCACGACAGAAGGGCAATGAATACATTAAAAAATAAATAAATAATTGCATCAGCTGCATAAGGGTATGAGCCTAAGCAAATATGAGGAGGCAAGCATAAAAGTGGCATTTATGCACAAGGAATTACGTGCATACACACACATTAATACAGACGTACTGTCACTGTAGTTTATTGATATGTGCAGGATAATCTCCAAAGGCAGTAAACCTGGCAGGAGTTAAGAATGGCTGTGGCTTAGAACTATCATGACCTGGGTGCTGACCAGGATGAAGATATGAAATTTTCATGGCAGCTTTTAAACACTCATCAGCAGTACTTCAAAAGAGAGACCTGACCATAATAAGTACAGCTGGAATCTAATACTGCCAGTGCACCAATGAAACAGCTTTAATAGATACTGTATGGTACAGGAGTTTGTGTTGTGGATACAGAACAGTTTCCATTGTATGACAAATTGAACTTTTTAGAAAACATTTCTTGAAACATATATTCAAACAGAATCATTAGTAATGAAATTAAGAGTAAAAGTAGCTGTGAATAAAACAATTGTAACTTAAGTGCTAAAAAGTTGCTTGTTTAAAAAAAAAAACTGAATTAATGCAATATGGACTCTAACTAGATGCAATTGGTGGTGAAAATCAGGCAAATTTTTAGTTAATGGTTTATCCCAGTGTTAATGGATCATTATGAATGAGTCTAAAATGGCTTTGGGGCCTTTTGTTGACAATGATTTTTAAAATCATGTTTAATATCATATGGTCTATGATCTTTTTCAGCTACTATAAATCAAATCTTTCCATATTGACATGACATTGACATAAGGTCCATTTGGTCCAAGCCATTATTTTACATTTCATATATTCAGAATATGCATTGTGTAGTAGTACATCCTGCTGTCATTGTGTACATTTACTGTGTTTCCCTGTCATAGATAGTCATGTTATCCCTATTGTAGATGCCAGTTGGTCACATTTGAACTTCTTTGTCTTCCATTCGTCTCTTTTTGTCCTTCCTAGAGTTACCTCCTGCAATTAGTAATGTCTGAACTGGTTTCAAACCAAAATGAGACCACATCTCTGTCAAACTGTAGACAAGACAACTTGTGAGTTGTCTGCAAAATATAAATAAATACAAGTAAAGACTAATGTTCAGAACATAAAATATATTAGTATCAGCTGTAATGATTATAAGCAACAGCCATATTTTCTCATACTGAAGTTTCCTTAGTGTTAACTTTTCTTACAAATTACCATTATGACAAGACTCCCTTAACTGTGACTCAGAATTCAGCCACTGTTTGACTGGCACATGTGAACACCTTTTCTGTAATTACCCAAACTGAGCTGCTCTTTTAAAATTTGAGCACCCTGAAATTATTAAAAACTAATAATGACAACTAACCATTCAGTATCAATAGTTCATGCACAGCATGAATACTAGCCTGAGCGGCTGGTATTGTAGAAACCCCCTAATTACCCAGAAGGCTACACACACACACACACACACACACACACCTACACACCTACACACCTACACACACACACACACACACACACACACACACACACAAACACAGTTTTCAACATCAGTTCTTGGAGTTAAAGCCTTGAATTCAAGTCATTAATTGTTATTAGTTG
This sequence comes from Sphaeramia orbicularis, assembly GCF_902148855.1. Lineage (NCBI taxonomy): Eukaryota > Metazoa > Chordata > Actinopteri > Kurtiformes > Apogonidae > Sphaeramia > Sphaeramia orbicularis. The sequence goes on from NC_043961.1 coordinate 38,784,094, forward strand.
GTTTCTACCTAGCCTTTGAGGAATCACTGAACTGACTGAGGTCTGAATGTGTGTGTCATGCCTTGGCTCTTTGCTGAACTGCTCCCTGACCAGTGTTGAGAGCAACGTGTTATGAAAGTAATGCAGTACAGTAACAGATTACTTTTGCTGTAACGCACTAGTGTAAGGCATTACTAATCCATTTTCAGTATTATTTTATTTGGTACATGTTCAATAGTGCTTGTGTTACAACACATTTTTTACCCATAATTTAATTGCTCAAATGAAAAAAAAAAAAACAGCAAGACCTTAAGGAATCAAAAATGCCTCTATAAAGTTCTATTTCCTGTTGGTGTTTAGCCAATGGGTGAAGATGGCAGAGGACAGTCCATTGTCCACATGGACATATGCTCATTACTAACCCTACCCCTGCTTTACAGAGGCTAGTTAGCATGATCCCTGTGATCAGCAATGACAAGGTAAGCTAACATTTCTGTGACAAGTTAGAATTCTATATCAATTGTGGATTTATCAACTGGTGTCCTCAGCCCCCCTTTTTAAACATGTAAAATGTTGAAACAAATGCACGCGTTCCTGCTGGGATTCGAACATCGTAGATTGTAGCGTTACGTACTGAGCTGTCCGTCTACATGTGTTTCAGGGCACAAATTTTCGCATACCAAGGCTCTGCTATCTCTTTTATGGGGGGCAGTGAAATAAAGTCCAACTGGGCCAATTCATTATCTTACAATTCATTTATTCACTAAATGAATGAGAATGGCTGTGTAGATGCTTTTCTGGGCTGTGCTGTAGACTAAGGTTCTAAAAGGATGTCAAGGAAAACATGGATTTCCTATTTGCCCACTGTAATTGATTGACTGATTGACTGAAGTGTTTATTTTTGAATATGAATATAAGGATAAGAAAAAAAGGACATTGGGATGGTCTGGGTAATGGTCCTAATGCAGGGTTTCTCAACCGTTTTTGAACCAAGCCTCACTAACAGCATCATGAGCCTGCTGGTGCCCCCCCATACCCGAAAGAAAAAATGGGGGGGGGGGGGGGGGGGAGGGTGTGACACGACAGACCTGTATGTGGAGCGCCCCTCACCTTATCATTAACTACATGCTGCCCCTAAACTAATGTGTGATTGTGGGGGGGGCGGTGCCAGACAATACCCCCCCTACACTCACGGACCTCAATACGGACCTCAGTAATTTGCAAAGTAACACAACAGACCTGTATGTGGACAATGAGTAGATAAAGCGGTGAGAAAGTGAAAGCGAGCTCAATATGCCCTTACGCCCCCCCCCCGAACCTCTGTCCCATCCGTGAGTGGGGGGTATGTGCCGAGTGATTTATAATGTGGTGTACAAAAGTAGTCGCTAACGCTGACGCACATGCACGCTCGCACGACGATGTTACTTGCAATCGACCGCCCCCCCCATGTGTTCACGCCCCCCGGGACAGTGTCCACACACCCCCTGTTGAGAACCACTGTCCGAATGGAACTCGATATTTGGGGGAAAATCACAGTTACGATGCATCTTTAGGTCATGGTGGAAGGACAGACAGATGTTCTTCAAAAGTGGACTTGTCTATAGTGGTTTTACTCTGATCTTGTTTCCGTTCTCAGGGTATCAGTCCTGAGCCAACCTATCTGTTTGTTCTCTGAGAGCTGTTACTTTTCCGTTTATTCTATCTTTTGAAGCATTTTCCACTTCAGCTCAATAAAATAATTTCTTTCTCCCCCATTGCTCTTGTAATGTGATTCACTTTAATTTGCATTGGAATACAGTGAACTACATGTGTTCTTTACTTTTTAGTCTCTTATACTCTTTTATCTGCCTCTCTCTACTTTCATTTCAACCACTTCCCTACCTGTCCATCAACCCCTCCACCTTCTATCCCTGGCTCTTTCTCAGCGTGACTTCTCAAATGAGGCTTGAGAAGGCAAATAATCAAGATGGGAAATGTGTGGAAATGCAGAGGTCATTAAAAAGCCAATTACCCACAGGCTCAGTGCTACAGGGAGGAGATCAGGGAATAGTGGAGAGCAATCGTAAACCCAGTGATATATGGAAACCAAATAGCTGTATGTGTGTGACTGTGTGTGTAGGTCAGGACTGTTGATGTATGTGTGCGTCTTTGGGTGAACAATGCTGCTAATGTGCGGAATAGTTGTGTATTTTCCACATGTGGGTGTGCATGTGTGTGTGTGTGTGTGTGTGTGTGTGTGTGTGTGTGTGTGTGTGTGTGTGTAAATCAATGTCCCAATGAGAAACGGATGTTTAATTCACTGTATCATAAATCTGTGTTGCAGGGAACAATATTAAACTTTATTACAATTTTTAATGTTAACTTTGCACACCTGGAGAGTCATCCATCACCATGTACACACACACACACAGAATCACACTCACTCATGCACATACAGTCCCCAAACACACTTAAAGTCACACATTTGTCTGTATATACACTTGTACACTGAGGTTTACCATTTCACTTCATACACACACACACTGTCATCCAATGGTAATTATCGTTGGACTCCAGAGACTCAGGGAAAGATCACATAATTACACTCCTTGCATATACACCTCATGTCCGCATGCTACGCTGAGCAATGCATCAGCCCTGTGAGGTCGTCTTCATTAAAGGGAAATATCACTGAACTTCAGCAGTTATGGGAAACTTGGATGAAAAGGCCAAATCAAGTCCTCAGTTGCAAGATGATTTTGTTAATGTAAATCTGCTGCTGAGTCCAGAATTACAGGGTTTCTGCGGGTTTCAAGTTAGATTTAACACTTTTTCAGACCGTTGTAACACCATTATGAATGCAATTTCAGCCTAAGTGCTTTGTGTGGGATGGGATACTCCTGACGTGAATGCACAACAGTAATGACTGATGGCAGACATGGGTTTGGTGGCTTTTTATGGAGGCTTTATGCTTTCCAGATCTCCCATGTGACACTAATGCCTTTAAACCTAAAATTGTTGAATTTCCACTCGCACATTTAGGTGAGAGTGGCATTAAATAACCCATTTGACTTACTATTGTAGCTCACACAACACATCACAGACCACTAATATGTATGCTTTGATAAGTTTTTAAGACATAACATTAGTCCTTCTTTTGTCAGTTTGTTGCATTTGTTACAACCCAAAGGTGAAACATATTTACAAAGGACACCAGAGTCAAAGAGTATAATTCAAAAGAGCATATTTTATTATATTTCATTTATTTTCATTTCACTCTTCGTCGATTCACTTCTTTTGTTGAAAACAAGCTGCTTTTAATTTAGCAGAATCCAAAGCCCTTTTAAACCCCGTGCCCAAAGTAATAAAAGAAAAGACCAGAGTGGACCGGCAAAATAAACATAAGGACAGTGGGCTGGACAGGCCAACCCTATACAGGGCTGTAGAAGCTGTCAGTGCACCGCTACCCCATCAAAAAATCAAACCACAAAATAAGTCCTAACGAAAGAAAAGTGAAAACAGGACGTCCGGGTCCACCTGGCCAAACAATAAGAGGAAAGCTAACAAAAGCCCCGCTGGTGTGCAGCAACTTGCGTGGAGTGGAGCGGATGTATGCCTCGACGCTAGCATTGCTGGAGGAGGAGGAGAGAGAGAGAGAGCCCAGCGCCGGTCCAATTTATAGGCTTTGTGCCGGCGGGAAAACCAATTGGCCACCTATTAAAAAAACACACTAAATACGTAATATTTTACAAAAATGTTATCAAGGCAAAAAAATAACAGAGAGCAAAAATCACCCAAAAGTGTAAAGTAAGAATTATAACAAAAAGCCCACAAAAGACAAAGGGGGGGGGGGGGGGGGTAAAGGTGCGTCAGAACATAACAGCATTATACCCTTTTTTTTCTTTCTATAAACATGGATTTAAATGACATGGATTTAAATGCAAATCTATGGAAGTAGAGTATAATCTGGCTCACAGTATGCACTCTGCTGGAATTATCCTGCCATTGAACATCTATTTCAGTCTTCATTTTAGCTGTTAGCGTTTTGGAAGAAACCCAGAACTAGACACAAGTATTAGCAAGTTTTATCAACAACATGGCTTTTTAATGTTTTATTTCGCCACATGCAAATGTGCCATCAACACAGCTTTTCCCCTGACCCTGTTGACAAAGGTACTGTCAATACATCCTGTGCTGAAGATGAATGTGATTTATTTAAAGAAATACAGTCTAATTAAAAAAACAACAGTTTTTTTTTCTCCCTTAAGCAGATTGATGTTGAATTGAGCTAAACCAACTTCAGGCACTGCCACAGGCTTAATGAAATGTGTAGATACAGTAGGTGTGGCTGTGGCAGACTATTGCAAATAGGACCCTGAGAGGAGCTGGTCCATCCCATGATACTGCTTTAAACTGCTGCTATTATGTTCAGCACATCTGCATTTAGTTTTTTTGGTTTTTGGTTCAGCCTCAGTTTGCCTTTAACCTCGACAGTGGTCATGCCTTTACCTGGTGGAAAACCAAAATGGACAAGTGGAGTCAAGTCAATCCAATCACTTTTTAAGATCTGTAAAAATTATGAAAAGACTCTTTAAGGTCTAAAACTGACATTTTCAGAGTTTCCTGAGACTTTGTCTGTGTCTGTGTTGTAGCTTAATGTTGTAAAGTACTGTAGTGATATTACAAGAGAAGAACTGAGTGAATCTGCAGTGCACAGCATGAGTGTGTGATACATGTGCTGTACACAAGCATCCGATCGCTTCCCCAAACAAGAGCAGCTTAACAAGGATAGATAGTTCCTGTTTTCTCCTCTCTTCTAATGTTCATGTTCTTCTCTGTTCTCTTGATCCTGTTCATTTTTATCCATCTGTTATCGGTTCTTTTTATTTCCAGTACTTTAATGGCTTTAGTGGCCTTTTTTTTTTGTTGTTTTTTTCTTTTTTCTTTTCTTTTCTTTTCTTTTCTTTTCTTTTCTTTTCTTACTACTTATTCACCTCAGATGTGCAAACACACACTCCCCAACACACACTTTCATCTTATTGTGTTATTGCCTCAGACACACATACAGCAATGCACACACACACACACACACATGCACACACACACACACATACACACACACACACACACACACACACACACACACACACACTGGTTGATATATGAGACACCCAGGAGCAAGGCAAAACACAGGACAACCTCCCATCCATTCTGTCTGGTGTCACTGGTCACATGCTCAATCTTCGATCTCCTATAGGTCAACACAGCCATGACCCACACAGTGGGGTCTTTTGGGATTTAGAGTTCCCACAGGTCAAAAAAGGCTCAGAGATTTACAGTGAAGTTTTTGTGTGTACGTTTGTGTGTGTGTATGTGTGTGCGTGCGTGCGTGCATGTGTGTGTGTGCGTGACTCAATGGCTTGCCATTGATTACCTATTTATGAGAAAACAGAGGTTTTCCCTAAAGGCCTAATCAATAATGCCAATCTCACTGTCTTTACCACCTTATTAGGAAAGGATTAACGCAGCTTCCCAATAGCCCACAGGCATGTGTATGTGTGTATAAGACACCGTATCCATCATTTCCTTATTTAACATCACAAAACCTATTGATCAGTCTCCTCAGTCAGATACAGATGTGTGTCTGTGTCCATATCATCCTTTTTATTTGTTTTGAATTACTGTTGCCATGTACAACCATGCATTGTCTTCACACATCATCACACATTTATGTGTTTGTGTCCATATGTTTTGGTCCATATTATGAAACTATTAACAGATTATGTGACGTTGAGTAGTTTTCCTCAAGTAAATATACTAATGTACACATTTCAAGTACTTGCATCAGAAACAAACTGATTTGGCCTCCAGGATACTTGAAAAATGTTTGGTATTAGCATAACTTCGGTCTAATAGTGACTAAGGGATACAATCAAGTTATAAGTACTTAGTTACTTCAAAGTTGAAGTTCAGTGATACAAATTTATATATTTACTTGTATCAGTATTTATTACATTGACTTAGACGTTCATTCCAACAGATTGACTGCAAGAACTGATATCAGGCTATTTTGATGTTCAAAGCCACACTGTAAAAAAAAAATCCCATTGTTTTTACAGGAAAAATCTGGCAGGCATGGTTACCAGCACAATACTGTAAAAAACACATCAAACCATAAACATATTTACGGAGTAACATGTAGATTTAACATTTAAAATATATATATTTAACATTGGATTTCAGTGATACTTACATGATTAAAATGTTAAATTGACTTTTTTGTTAGTTTTTAATTTTGTTTTATTTAAGTATGAGAAGAGGCTGTTATTTCAACAATAGGGTCTTGCAATTGCATCACATTGTTTTTCAATTTGCAGTATTATTTTCTCAAAACAGTAGAAATACATGATTTCTACATGCAAGTCTGGTTTTGTTAACATAATCTTCCTGTAAAAACTACAGCTGTATTTCATTTAATTGTTAACACAAAAATCTTTTCAAATAAACAACTTTACTTTGTATTTCCACTCACAGTTTTTATGTTGCAATTTTACACTGGTGTTTATCCTACAGTCATTTTTTACAGTGCATCATTATTATGGTGACCTTTACAAGTCCACTGTTGGTCAACCACTAACTTATATTTTAGTTGATCATTTCAGTTTAGAATTTGATACTTTGATACCAAGACATTGTGCAGTTTTATGTTATTTGCATTATTTTATTTCTATATTAACTCAAAGCAATTGTTTGTCAGCATGATTTTATACCATATTGGGCATTTATTAGTTATTAGAAAGCTATTATTCTTGCCATTTTTCTATGTTGCTATATATTTCCATTAACAAGATCATTAACATTCTCTTCAGTAACCTCCTATTTATTTCTTGACAGTATGTTGCTGTGCATGAATTATGAATTTAGTAGAGTGAATTTACCAAAAGAACAGCCATATTAACTTAATTTTACTTCAAAAATATAGTAAGCTAACTGCAACATTAAATTAGGTGCTCTAACTTTGAATATGGCCTTCATATTAAGGTGAGGCCTTGTTCCTTAAAGTTTTAATAGTCGTATTTTCACATCTGGGAGCACCAGAATGTGAAAATCTTCACGAAGACTATTCCTCTCTGCCCAATTCCATAGACTAAACATAAAAATAGATCAATCTGTTGCCACCTGATGCTGGAATAGAGCAGTAGAGTTGCCGTTGGCAGAATAAAACCAATATTAATTCTAATTCTAACAGTTATTAATTCTTGAATAATTAATTTTGACAAACAATGGCTGAATCTTTAATTCACTGAAAAATGAATGAAGTTGCAGATTAATCAAAAGTAAAACACTTTTGAGTTGCAGTTCAGTGTCGACATTAATTTTTCATGACTGAAAGGGTCTTAATTGAGAGCCAAAGTCTCCCTGGATTTTGACTAACCAGTCAGGATTAATTAAGTTCACCTCACCTGCTTCACAGAATCAGGACTGATCTGCCGACACTTACACACCAGTGTGAGACGGTGTCAAAGTGCTGAGGCATTCAGATCAGAGCTGTCAGATACTTTTACTTCAGGGTCCCACAACTCATTCATAATAATGGGTATACCTTCTCCTCAGCACCATTATGTCAACCACTGAGTACTGTAAACAGCTGACAAAGGGGGTAAATAGAGTTCATGTACTTATTTTGGTTTTTTGCAATATTAAACTTTCATATTCACAACAGAAAATCAGGTTGAGAATGTCTGAAACTCCACTTCCTAAAGATTCACAGCCTCTAACACTGCCTTCCCTCCAGACCTATGAGGAGGTTTTGAGGTTTCTCTGCCCTATCAAAGCAGATGAATTCAAGCTGGTAAGGAATCTGTGAAGTTGTGAGCCTGCAAATTCAAATTCAAATCTAGTACTGAATGCTATATTCGATTGCATATTACCAATGACTTTTGATAGCTGCAAATTGTTACCTTAGCACAGTGGTTCTCAATCTTTTTCTCTTGGAACCCCCTTTGGAGGACGAAAAATCTCCACCCCCCCACCCCCCAACCCCAACAACATTGTAACAATAGTGCAATTATAACTTTAATTGAAAGAAACTTCAATATCGTAACAATACTTTTTCCTTTCCTTGAATAATTTGTTGTGCAAATTAAAAATAACTTAGATTTTTGCTTGAATAATACAAATCAACTCAACAAGACTGCCCCCTGAGACAATATTTTTCTAAATAAAAATAGGAAATATGCAATTATCTTACAACTATGAGAATAAAGTTACTTTTTTTCGGAAGAACAAACAAATTTTGGTAAAAAAGATAAATATTTTAACCAAGGTTATTATCGTTAACGAAAACTAACGAAATGATGAAAGCTAGAATTGTAAAAGCATTTTCGTTAACTGAAATAAATAAAAGCTATAATTAAAAGAAAAAATGATAACTAACTGAAACTGTATTTTGTGCTTACAATACTAACTAAAATGTATTAGAATTATGGATAAAACTCCCTTAGGTCTCGTCTTTGTCAATGTCGGATTGATATGAAATTGATTTATTTCCTTCAAGCAATTTTAGCTGGAGGCACCATATCATATTTAAAGGTCTGTCACTTATCGTCACTTGTTGTTTAGAGTCAGCTTTTCGTCCCCACTCTACCTGGAAACATGGAGACTAAAGTTGGGAGAAACCAGCAGAGTCCTGTCTTGGATTTATTTGAATTCTACAGTGAAGAAGATAAAAGATATAAAAAAAAATTAAAAAAAAAGACTAAAACTAAACTAAAACTAAGCATTTAGGAAAAAAAAAAAAAAACTAATAAAAACTAGTAAAAAAACGAAGTAAAACTAACTGAATTAGAGAAAAAAAAGTCAAAACTAAAGAAAACTAAACTATTATGAAAAATCCAAAACTATTATAACCTTGGTGCAAATTAAAAATTATTTAGATTTTTGCTTGAATAATACAAATCAACTCAACAAGACTGCCCCCTGAGACAATATTTTTCTAAATAAAAAAAGGAAATGTGCAATTATCTTACAACTATGACAGTAAAGTTACTTTTTTTGGAAGAACAAACAAATTTTGGTAAAAAAAAAAAAGATGATATTTTAACAATATCAGTGACTGCAATGAGCCTGTTTCCATTGCACATCTCAGAACATTAAAGTGCAAACTGTACAAACTGCAAAAACAGAAACGTTGCACTTTTTTTTCCCCCAGTCAAATCCTTGTCCATTCTCCAAACCTAAACTCTTTGTCTAGTCTAGTGACAGATCACCATGGCAGTAGATTTATTGTTGTACTGTATGTCCCTACAATGAGTCCCTGGGTGCTCCAATGCTAAAACATTAGTTCCACCTGCTACATCTAACCCGAAGAAAAAAAAAAAAAAAACCCAGGAGTGAGCCCATGCCACCCCAGCTAGCCTTCACGCCCCCCCTGTCGTGCCTCCCAGTTGGAGAGACACTGTCTTAACAGAATAATAAAGAAAATCTGCACCACTAGTGTGTGTTAGATGTGTTTTTATGCTGGGGAGAACTTCATTTCGCATCCTACAGCATGGTACTGTGCAACTGTCATGGGCATAGCACTGTGATTATAAGGCTATTGCAGTGGTTCCCAACCATTTTTGGCTCATGACCCCATTTTAACATCATGAATTTCGGGCAACCCCAGACATTGAACATGGAGACAGTTTTTTTTTTTTTTTTTTTTTTTTTTTTATGCTAAAATTAATTTGTTTTTGATAATGTAATAGTTTGCTATACTATGTTGCAAATAAACGTTAATTTTAGATGACTTTTAGTCTATATAATGTATATTATTATGGACGGAGGCAGAAAAGCCAGGTGTAAATTACTGCACAAAGTGAGAATTTTATTTTCCTTGGTCAGGATATGTACAGTCAGTCCAGCTTGGATTTACAAGGCTGACAATTAATACTGAACAAACAATAATTCAAATTATGAATTATGAAAGAGCTGCAGCATCTGAAACTGACCACAATGAACATTTGAAAGATGCACAGTACCACAGTGCTTCAGTTTCAGCTTCAGAGTTTGTCATGTCTGTTATGTATTGTGATTGTCACTCCCAACTCACCATATATATATATATATATATGTATATATATATATATATATATATATATATATATATATATATATATATATATATATATATATATATATATATTTTTTTTTTTTTTTTTTTTTTTTTTTTTTTTTTTTTTTAATCAATTACTAGAAATTTCAGGACACCCCATTTGAATTCCAGGTGACCCCACGTGGGATCCCGACCCCAAGGTTGAAAACACTGGGCTATTGTATTCCAAAACTGCTAATATCTCCCAAAATATTGGTCTTATCAATTTGCTGAGATATTTAATGTGGCGATGGGACTATTCCTCAACTGTAGGTACCAAATTGGCCAGTTAAAAATGTCTACATTTCTCAGAACGGTGCAGACACACACACACACACACACACACACACACACGCTCTGAGCTGAGCCCTTCCAGTATTATATAGATTTTAAGTGCAGGGTGTATTTGGAATGTTAAGCAGTCCTTTAGATGGGGAACTGAAGCTATTATTTTTGCTCTAGCTTAATGTCATGCTCTTAATTTTTACAGTCTACTATTCACTGTTAAAACAAAGACAGTCAAAATTCAGTTCTGGTTGAGTTATTGTCTGCAAAAATATACCAGGCTGTAAAGAATGAAGAATGTCATTTGTTCAGGTCATTTCCTCTTCAGGTTATGCCAGGTTAAACCAATGTTATGTTAAACCTACCTGACCTTGAACCTGGAGTTTGGGTTCTTAATATAACTCTTTTTCTAGTGTGCCGACTCACCACAGCTAATCCTTTTACAGTGCCTGAAAAATTAATTTCCTTTTATATATTCTTATTGTTCAGTCACAGTTACATCAGATACCTTACAAAGACACAGAGAAGAGTTGGTGTTTTAAAGTTGACAGTTTTATGGACTATAAAACAGTGACAAGAACTGTTGATAGACATTTCCAGGCCATATATGGACACCCACCCAGCTCACAATGCCGTCAAATGACATCACTATTTCTGCTTTTAAAAGCCCCAGTCAAAATTACAAATGTAAAGCAAGCTCTAAGATGCTGATAGAACTGTGTCACAGATCCTCACTCAAAGCACAAAGGATGTCTTAATCCAAAAGACAACACACACACACAAAACACCCGATAAGAAGAATGAAAGAGAGATTTAAGAGCTACACAGGCAAAAACCAGCATGCTTTGAGCACAGGCCCCAGGGAACCATTTGAGCACATCGTACTTTGTGAACATCTTGCAATGACATCGTATTTCAGCAACAAATCGGGGAATGTAATTGATCTATTGAAGACCGATTTCGTCTTGCACTTTTTTGTACTTCGCTGCACAGATTGCTTTAGTGTTTGAACTTGAAAATGCTGTTGTTTTTAAAAGTTTCTGAGCACATGTACATAGGAAGTTAGTTCTTTCTGCATGCTGTGAATATTTTAGTTTCTGTTAATGTAGATGAGTAATAACATTTGGAACATTTTTACATATGTACAGATAGGTGTACTTATTTTTTGCAGCTGTTTTCACGTAAACATTAAGACTGAAATCCTCACTCCAGCAGTGTTAGCACTGACTTCCTCACATTTGTTTGTTCAATGTGATGTTTTTTTGCCTCTCAGTATTGGCAAAATGTCAACATTTGGCTTTTTTGGGTTTTGTACAAATGAAGAGAGCCAGCCAGCCGCAATATATACTAACGTAAAAGCATTATACAGGCTATTTACCGAGGTTTGTGAAGAGTGACAAAATTCTCCAGGCACTCACACACATATTCTTCCATGGATTCAGACGCAGTACCTGCTCCATTTGCTGTAATAGGGGTAAATGAATTAGGTTTTGTGCTTTAAAAGCTTTTCTTTTGGCTGATATTGAAAGTAAATGGCGGTCTAATAGTGAGGTGTCTGTGTTTACAAGCCACAAATGACAGAGAAAGACCAGGGGAGAGAAAGTTCTATATAGAAGGATGGACCATATGTATATTTACAATGGGACAAACAGGGATGGAGGGTAGTGGACGGTATGAAAGGCAAAGAGTACACACATATCACACAATCAAATGAGTGAGTTTATGTTCACCATTTGGTAGAGAGTCTAGATAATGGGATTTCAGTTATTGATCTGTCACTTATCAGTCTGATAGGAAGAAGCAGGGGGCTTTGGGATGATTGAGAATATAACCGAACAGCAAGTACCTATACAGACATGGGGAAAACATAACATATGGTATGTGAAATGCAATAAATACAGTCACAAACTACAGAAATACTGAAGTGTTGAATTTGTTGTAGTCACTCATCAGAAATAATTCACAATGAGAATGCTTTGATTCATTGTATTCATTTTGCTTTTAGTCTTCTGTACAGCACTTCAGTTCACTGTGTTTTTTTTTAAAGTGTTTTATTAATAAAGTTGGATTGGACGAGAATAACAGCATAGACAGTTCAGTAAATCAAATTAATACTCAGTACAGGCTGCACTGACAAAGCAGAAGAAAAGGGAATTGTCTGTTAAATGTATATAATAATAATAATAATAATAATAATAATAATAATAATAATAATAATAATAATAATAATAATAATAATGGATTAGATTTATATAATACTTTTCTATGAATGCATATTCAAAGCATGTACAGTGGATCCATTATTCATTCACTCACACATTCCCACTCTGGTGATGGTAAACTACATATGTAGCCACAGCTGCCCTGGAACAGACTGACGGAAGCATGGCTACCAAGTCACACCTACGGCCCCTCTGACCACTACAACATTCACTGAACTTGTAAATAAATAAATAAATAAGACCAAAAAAAAACCAAAAACATTAGGGCAACACAGTGGTGCAGTGGACAGTACTCGTGCCTCACAGCAACAAGATCCTGGGTTCAATTCCAACACCAGCTGGTTGGTGTCTGCTGTGGGTTCCCTCCAGGTACTCTGTCTTCCTTCCACCATCCAAAGACATGCACTGATAGGTTAATCAGTTAATCTAAATTGCCCATAGGTGTGAATATGAGAGTGATTGGTTGTTTGTCTCTATATGTCAGCCCTGTGATGAACTGGAGACATGTGGACCAGGGTCTACCTGACTGAGTAGCTGGGATAGGCTCCAGTGACCCCCGCGACCCTACTGAGGATAAAGCCGGTTCAGAGAATGAATGAATGAAAGAATTAATGTATATCGGTATCAAACTCCACAATATAGCGAAAGCCACCAATGATGTGATGAAATTATACACATTCTCCCTTTCAACTTGTCACATACAGACACTTCACTTCTAGAGCTTCATTTTTGACTCATGGGGTAGGTGTAGGTATATGTAAGAGACAGATCTATACACAATGCCATAGTTATGTTTTGGTTGGATTTATGCAAGAACAATTTTGTTCGTGTTAGAATATGCATCAGGATTAGAAAAGAAGAGAGGACACATAAAACAAAAGTAAACAGAGCAGGAAATGGGACACTGGTCTCCTGTGTGGAAGTCAACAAATGTTTGTGTTCTACCATAACAACCACAACTAACTTCTGCTAAGGTTTTTGCTACTGAATGATGCTACATGACCAATGTTGTCAGCTTCTAATGTCTAAGGACTTACAGTGAGTTCTATTTGTAAAACACTGATGCTTTAGGTTATATAATTAAATGGATATTGGAACACACTCATGACAAACAGCAGAATCTAATGACTACTGAGGTGAAAGCCTTTCAATCAATTTAGTTGAGATTAAATTAAATCTATGGTTAATATAAATGCAGAGGGCATTGGCATTTAAAAGGATAAATGCCTTGAAATTACTTCACATAAGCAAAATTCCAGCAAGTTTAAGAAAAATTAAAAAAAAAACAAGTGGTGCCAGGCACAACAAACCCAGCCTCTCACATGTATTGGAGCTTACTGTGGCATCGATCCAGCTGATGTCATCATGTCTAGGTATGTGGTGATGTCAGTATATCAATTGCCTCTATATACTGTATGTACCATGTACCAAGTTTGACATAAATTTTTTAAAAAATGCTGTTTTTATAGACATTTGAAATTTGGCCCATTGTGAGTAAATAAAAAAAAAATATTTAAAAAATTCATAAAACATTTTAACTTTGACCTACTTTTGCCAAAATGTAACCACATCTATTCTGGGTCACTGGCAATCTATAAACCCAATTTGGTATGAATTCACCCAATAGTTTTGCTGCTACAGACATTTGAAATTTTACCCATCATAAGTAAATAAGGAAGAAAAAAAAATTTAATTTAGAAAAAGTTTAAAGTTTGACCTACTTTTCACAAAATGTAATGACATCTACTCTAGGTCACTGGTAATCTATAAACCCAGTTAGATATGAATTCATCTAACGGTTTTGCTGCTACGGACATTTGTAATTTTGCCCATTGTAAGAAAATGAGGAAAAAACGATTTAAAAAATTCAGAAAAAATGTAAACTTTGACCTACTGTTCCCAGAACATAATCACATCTATTCTGGGTCACTGGCAATCTATAAATCCAATTTGGTGTAAATTCAACCAATAGTTTTGCTGCTAGAGTGTAAACAAACAAAGAAACAAACAAACCGAGCCAAAAACAGTACTCCTTGCCTCTCCTTCTGGGGGGTGGGGTAATAAATAACGGTAAACATATGCAGTAGGAGGGTTAAAAAGGACAAGAGGACATGAACTGGTGAGGAACTGTGGCTGTAGACAGATGGCGAATGCACAAATAGATGTACATAATAAGGAGCTGGCATACTGATATTTAGGGATAGCGAGGAAGAACGGTAGGAATGAAAGGAGTAACATCAGACAAAAAAAGGAAAAGGAAAACAGATGATGAAAAGCAATATAAAAGAAAGGTAAATGGATGAGTGTTGGCAGAAAACCAAATGGGCAGAAACAATCAGGGCATGAAGAGGCTGATTACAAAGTACACTCCACACAGCTTAGATTATACACACACGTACATACAACAGTGTGTATGTGTGTGTGTGCACGTGTGTGTGCACATGTGTGTGATGATACAGAACCATTACCCATTCAGGACATAGAACATATGGGTTCCATAGTGTGTGTGTGTGTGGGAGAGAAAGAGCCTTCGGGGGGAATTGAGTGTGCTAAATGTGTGAAATGGGCCGAGGACCGATTTGATGTTTGTGTGTCTGACTCCAGTGATTCCCTTTGCCATCCATGATGATGATGACAATGATAACAAGGATGAGCATTCACCCAACAACAAACAACATATTTATTTGTCAGCCAACCTGAGTCACATGACTGCAGCTGGCATTCTTCTTCCCTCCTTGTTCTATTCATTTCTGCCTTCTACCATTGAGTTTGGAGCAGAGACATGAATTATATATATATTTTAAGGCATACAGATGGGTGACAAATTAAAGAAAAGCCCTGACAGGATCAGTTTCTACCAGGACATTACTGACTCCATCCATAGGCTGTGAGGGCTCAAGCAATGGTTTGACAACGATGAACAAATGTGAATCACACACTATGACCTTCACAGTCACCACATGTCAACACAACTGGACACTAATGGGAGATAGATGTCCAGTCCACGCTCCAAATCCATCATCAAAATGCCAATTGATGAATATGTCCTGTTAGAATGGGGTTCATCCTTCCAGTATAGTTCAGACAGTAGCATTAATGTCAAAGAGCATCCATGCTCTTTCTACGTCCATGGCGTAAAGTGTGTAAGATTTAGGGGTATCTAACTGCAGAAATTATTATGAAATATATCACATAATGTTATTTCTGTATGAAGCAACATCCCTGCGATTTGTTGGCATTTGCAATATTTTTAGTTTCTTTTGCACATTTATTCAGCCTCTTTTCTGGTGACGCACCGATGATGATAGATCAGTATTTTAATTGTTGTGTTTTGGGTGCACACTCAGGAGGCTCACACTGCAATATAACACAGACATTCACTGGAAGAGCAAAGTCAAGTTAAAGTTGCTAAAGAGTAACATAATCAAAACAGTTGTATCTATGAGTTATGAGCCTTGACATTACAACTGGGGAATGATGTCAGTACATCTGAGTAAAAAAACAACATCACTTAACCCGTGGACGTGCGCTACATTAAACACATACTGTACATGGAGGAATCATTTCCAATTCACCAGAGGTACTTGGGGTATACTCAGGGTGTGATTTATCAACAAAACAGAGAGGGGGATGTTTTTTTGTTTTTTGTTTTTGTCATGAAAAAACAAGCAATCAACAGGTCTAATTCTTTTTTAAATTCACGGTAGGTCCTATTAGATGTTGAACAGTTGAACATTCAACTTTAACGCAAACTTAAAACACATGAAACATTTAATTTTCTGCGACAGTTACACCTGTGATGTGGGAAATGGACTAATTAAGTTTCAGGACCATGGATAGGGGCCGATCATGCAAACATGGTAGAGGATTTATGGTGAATGGGCAACTCAATCAGACTGTAAAATGCAACAAAACCTAATCGATTAAGATTTCACATTATGTCAAAATAATTCAGCTAATTAGAGTAAGTAAACAGTTTGCTCTGATGTCGGACTTCATGTGTTGAACATGCAGTTGAACATGTACACTGGCACCTGCAGACGTACGTCCGTACGGCCTGCTGTGTGTACCTCGTAGATATTGAGTGACATTTGAGAGAGACACAGACACAGAGGGAGACACACTGATATATACAGACAGAGATAGGTAAGGTATACCATGTATTTATGTGCATGGGGACGTTTTCCAAGACTGCCGATGTTGTGGTGAAAAAAAGACAACCACTCAGGAATGCATCTGGGAGGTCTCTCCCCCATTCTTTATTCAACAGGGGTTTCATACAGGGGTGATAGAACATCATTGTTACCATAAAAGGAACTAACCATCTGTTGTGTACGTGGTAGACGCCTAGCCAAAAATGGTGACTTATTAATGACCCTTCCAATCTGTGTGCCTAACCCAGCTTTCTACAGCTCTGTCAACCTGCCAGGTCACTCTGACCTGAAAATATCTGAACATCAGGAAAAACCAGGAAACTCAAACAATCCATGCCATGTCTTGTAAGATTCAGATACAGACATTACAGTATTCAACGGGTCAGTTCATTCAACACCAACAGTTCGGTTCAAGTGAAAATTAGTGCCAGTAATGTAGGCTATACCTGTAAGAAAAGTCAGTCACAACCTGCCTCTTATTTCAATCCTGTCTTTTGCCTTTAATTTCCCCCCTTTTACACAGTTTCATTACGGATCAAATCAGTCACTTTTGTATGGCTACAGCATCCTCACTGCATTTGTCAGTATCTGTATTTCTTTTTTTTTTTCTTTTCTTTTTTTTAATTCAAATGAGCTTTACAAACTATATACGACATATGTTACACAACCAGACTCGGCCCAGATTTGTCAAAGAATAACAAAATATAATCAAAATCATAATGTCTATTCTCACATCCATACATATGTACGTATGTGTATATACACCGTGTAACATCGTAACAACAGACTTTTTCTCATTTTTGTTCACATGCTTATACTCAACAAAACCACCGTAGTTATCGGTCTTTCACCACCCCATGTTTTATTTGAAACACATGTGATGTTTTTTATGAAGAGAAAGGGTAGAGGAGATTGAAGGACTAAAAAAAGAAAAAACAAATACATACACAAATGTCTGAAGCATCCTGCAGCTGCTAATGGAGTAGAAATGATACTTGGCGCATCCCTAAGGAATCTCCAGGAGGAAGGTGGGCTTGTACGAGTGTGTGTTTGTCTGAGATACTTCTCATTTCAACCAGTGTCCCACACACTTCATAACCAGTTTGTTGCTCCCCTAAAGGGACTCTCTAACTCCCCCATCCTCCCACATGCACACAGAATAGAAACAGACAGTGACACATTAACACAGACCCACATACACATTTACACATAACAAATACATTTTGGTATATCGTACAAATTCACTTTCTTTCAGAATAGACAGGACTGTTTGCATTCTTTCATGTCAACTCATATTGACACCATAATACGGCACATCACGAGATAACTTTTTTAATGATGTGATGTTATATAGATAAAATTTGTTTGATGGATGGATGGATGGATGGATGGATGGATGAATGGACTGATTAACTGATTGATTAATGTACATGTAACGGCTGACCTATAAAATAAGCTGTTACTCCCATATTTTGTAAAGTGGTGTGGGGGTAAAATCTCAGATTTTGGAATAAAACATTGTTATTATCAAAGCTAATGTAAAAGCAAAGTAGCATGGTACTGTCCACACAAGCTACAATTTTCCAAGTCTTTCTGAAACCCAAAGCACAAGTGGTAACATGACATACCAATGGTCCTATGATAATGGCAAATGTAACTGTAGTGGAACAGTAAATAGACTTGTGTCAGTCACTGTTGGATTTTAAAGGATAACTAAATTCACTTTCTGTCTGTGAAGTAGAGATTAATTTCTCTGATCTGTTTTTCCTTCAGACTCACATATATTGCACTATTTAGTTGTCATGTGAGGTCATACAGTTCCAGGACCCAGAAGGGCAACACAAGGCTTTCTTCCACTGCCTGCCAGTCATTTCACCAAGTTCATTTAGCAAAAATGATGGTGAGGACACAAGCATGGTTTATACTGAATACACAGAATCCTGTTGAAAAGGAAAACTACAGTGAATCTAATTCTCATAATGCTGTCATACAAGTGAAAACAGGCCACAGCAGCAGACGCGCAACTTAAACCACATTAAATGATGACCAGAGGATAAACTCTTTAGATTAGATTTCTGTCAGAAGATATTGTGTCACCCTAAGCAGAATCTTTCTGCCGTAGCAGCTACTGTTAATGAGACATCATTAAGACGTGGTCATTAGCTAAGCGTACCTAATCAGTTTCATCCTGACAATGAAAACTTTATTGTTGTTCACTTTCCAAACCACTGCAGGAGCAATAATCCAGCCACATGTAAAACATATAGAAGTTTCTCTTTTCTAATGTGATATTGTAGCAGTGAGGATGGATTCTTTTCTACAGGTAGTTTATAACCTGTTGTGGGGAAACACCCATAAGAGGAGACTAAAGGCCCTTTTCCACCAAAAGCCCAGGAACTTATTTACCAGGAACTTATTTGGGGTAAAAAAGTTCCTGGTAATTGTGTTTCCACCGCACCCCAAAGTTCAGGGTAATTTATTCAAATCAGGCTGATGATGTATGAAGGAGCAGTAACACAACCTGTAGTCCAGTTCATGTACATTCACAAACTAACCTCTAAGTTGTTTTTATTCAGTAGAATACTGCATTGGGAACTGAATATGGATCCCAAATCTCACATCTTTAAATCCTTTTGAGAGCTGCTCTAAGTGGCTTGAAATCAAAGTTAAATTGACTAGACTGAGGTCACCTGATAGACCACCATCAGGTGGTATCAGTGTTTTTACCCTCCAGGGTACTACTGTTTGTAGTTGTTGACAAAAACTCAGAATTGCTTTAACATGGAACACAGTTTTTGTTGTTATTCATTATCATTTGTATAGGTGTATATAAGATATTGGATAGACAGTTGATTGTTAAAGATCATTATTATATATATGTGTATATACACACACACACACACACACACACACACACACATATCTATCTATCTATCTATCTATCTATCTATACACAGTATATGTATATATGTAAAAGCGCTTTGCTGAAGGGCACTTCAGCAGCTGAGTGATGCTGCTGAGGCTTCTGCTGTCTTTTGATGTTGACAGCCTTTGGAGAATAAAAGAGAGGAAAAAAATCTCAACAGCATTTGTGAAAACAGCTGGTCTCGCGTGGCAGGAAGCGCTGGAATGTTTGTTGCACTGAAATGACCCACTTATTTTGATATTTTTTTGTGTGCAAGAGTGTGTGTGTTTTTACACATGGCAGACAGATTCATCAGTTTTTCTCACGTTAACACATTGCTCCTCTCTGACCTCACAGCTGGGAAACAACATGTGAAATGAGTGTTGTGGGCCTCTGCCACTGTGCATCTGTGTGCGTCTGTGTTTGTTCTTGTCTGGGCCACTGTGTGTGTCATTGAATACTAACATATTTTTCAAGGTGGTTCTTTGAATATGTACAAACATGTATTTGTTAGAAGATGAACACTGGTGAAGTTTTAAAGGCTGATATAGTTTGGAGTAAGAAAATGCTTAAAAAGCTATTTAACTTTGATCACAAATGGTACAACTGTTAAAAAAATCAAAATAATAGATACACAAATAAATACATCATCCAGAACTGAACATTAAAGTCAATAACTCCAGTTCACAGAGTGAATACTAGCTGTCGACTCCTGTTGAAGACAACTTCTGGTGATACCATTTATAAAATATCTGCATCAACTGATCGGCCAAAATGCTTAAAAAGTAAGAATCACTTTGATTCATCTATTACTAGTATTTGGTCTTTGAGGGATAGGGCTAGGTGACATGGCTAAAAGACTGACATCTGATGATCTTAAGAGATAGAATTATACTCTGACTCACAATTTTTGTCACCTCTTAGAACATGTAGGCAAATTACAACCAAGGTATAACACATTTTCATGTTTTGTTTTGTTTTGTCATGACGTAAAACCTCTCAATACTTTGCATTCTGATGTACATGTAACTCTCCATACTTCTGTGATGCAGCAGGATTTCCAGTATTTACAGATCTAGACCTCATGTATCCATCAGAGTTTTAAAAGGAACCAAAAGTGCTTTTACACTCTTTTCAGACATTATTATTTATCAGCAGCAGCAGAGCAGAAAGTTAACAAAAAGTGAATACTTTAAGTGCAGACAAACAGCAAAGCAACACGAAACAGCAAGACTTGTAGCTTTAGTGCTAATAAAAAATACTTCAATAAATAAATAAGATTAAAAAAAAAAAAATGTTTAGTTAACGATGAAGAAAAGAAAGTGACAGTATGTCATTTATTTCTTCATGAAAGGATCTGCATTATCCCTTTGAAAAGTATTTGGCACAGTGATCACCCAAACCTACATGAGTCAATAATGTATGAAGATTCTCAACAGGCCTTTTTATAAAACTCATTAATTAAGAATATTTAATACAGCTGTAGTGTGAATTCATATTAAAATACTGAATAAGAATCGAATGGCAGTAGCCTTAAAATATGATGGGATACTGATTTTTGAACATTAATTCCCTGAACATGTGTAATATTAATATGAATATATAAATATAAGGTTTTGTTTGTCTGTTCTGAGGGACAGTCATTGCTTGTTGCTTCTGTTTTGTTTTGTTTTTTTTTCCCTTGACCATTAGTGGTAGGGATATTGTCATACTTTGTGGTGTCTGTCTGTTTCTGCTGTTATAATAATCTTCTCTTACATACTTCAGCGTCCATCTTATCATTTTGATTTATTCAAACATATTTCATTATAATTCAGTTTGTGAGGTGATTTAAATACTAGTGCATAAATAATTGAAAGAACATCTCCGAAGCAACAGTTAAAGGCTTGTTCTTTAATAATAAATAATAAAGGCACATTAACAGTGATATTGTAAAAGTCTTGTATAATAATTTTATATACTAAGTATCAGTGAGGTATCTGTTTTAATAAAACAAAAATAATACCAAAACACAGAATGTACACATACATAAAATAACCATCCTAGCCTCTCACTAGGATGGTTTTGGTAGATATGTTATCTGATTTCTTACATACTATTCTTTGTGCTTCGGTCGCGTGCATATGTCTGAGTTATGAAACCCAAATCTCTGTACTGTCATATGGTCTTGAAAATCTTCACCTCACTTTGTGTTGTGTTTTAGTGCCATTAAATATGTATCAATCAAATCTACAATTGAATACTACAAACAAAATAAAGACTAGATGACATTTATAAGTGTCCATATATCAAATGAATGTAACTTAATGCAAATCCTCACATGTACAATATTTTGTGTGTTTGTGGCTCCAAGTTTGTTCTGCTTCCTTTGTCAAAACTGTGACCTGTTAAAAGTCACTGCACTGCCCTTTAAAATCAAAATGCCATGACATGCAGGCAATTTCTGGTAATATGCATCAGCAATTCAATGAACAAATGGAACAAAAAGATGCATTTGACTTCTCAGTGTCTGTATTAGGAGCCAATCTGGATATATGGGAAGTATGTACAGCAGTAAAAACAAAAGATTCAGGGAAAAAAGCTTCAGTAAACCAAAGTTGTTGTATTTAGTGTGACATCCCTTTGCATTGAACACATCTTTAACCCTTTTGATATTTATGGCATTCATTTTCTTATGTTTTATACCAGGTTTCATTCAACACATGTCAGATGTTTCTAATTGTTTGTGCTGCTTCTTGTCATGGGGTCAGGGGTCAGTCACAAAACAGTGACTTTAACTCTTAAAGGAGTGATATTTTGCTTTTACAAATGGAATTATACATTTTAAAACATTTCCCTGTGGTCTACATAAACTGTAAATGCTAAGCTTGGGTCTGAATTCTTCATTAATTCAACTCCACAGGTCCATCTTCAACCCTATTTCTGAGTAATGACACCAGAAAGGTTGTTTTGAGCGCTGGCCCTTTAAATGCACATGACCCCACCCCCTCCAGGTTGTTGACCGTGCTTCTCTGTCCTGTTCAGCCACTTGTGTTCGTTAATACAACCAACAACTGAACGTTTTAGGTAATTGGCTCGAAGTTTGGACATATTGTCAGTATGGACTGCAACCGCTGCTGCTGATCTCTAATCTTAATCGATTAGGTTTTATGTTACATTTTACAGTCTGATTGAGTTACCCGTTCACCATAAATCCTCTACCATGTTCGCATGATCGGCCCTTATCCATGGTCCTGAAACTTAATTAGACTATCTCCCACATCACAGGTGTGACTGTCGCAGAAAATTAAATGTACCATGTATTTTTAGTTAGCATTAAAGATGAATGTTCAACTGTTCGACATGTAATAGGACCTACTGTTAACTTAAAAAAGAATTAGGCCTGTTGATTGCTTGTTTTTTCATGATTAAAAACAACAACAACAAAAAAACCCATCCCCCTCTCTCTCTCTTTTTTTTTTTTTTTTTTTTTACAAATTGCACCCTGAGTATAACCCAGGTACCTCTGGTGAATTGGAAATGATTCCTCTATGTACAGTATGTGTTTAATGTGGCACATATAAGGAGTGATATTTTGCTTTTTTAAATGGAATTATGCATTTTAAAACATTTCCCTGTGGTCTACATAAAATGTAAATGCTATGTTTGGGTCTGAATTCTTCATTAATTCAACTCCACAGGTCCATCTTCAACCCTATTTCTGAGTAACGACACCAGAAAGGTTGTTTTGAGCGCTGGCCCTTTAAATGCAAATGAGCCATTTCACGCCCCGCCCCCTCTAGGTTGTTGGCTGTGCTGCTCTGTCCCGTTCAAACAACAACTGAACATTTTAGGTAATCGGCTCCAAGTTTGGACATAGTTTCAGTATGGAATACAACCACTGCTGCTGACAAACAATTATGTCGTGCTCGGAGAAATTTTCATCAGAAGTATTAACCTTATATGTGCAAATGTTGTGACATAACTAGTTATTGATGTAACAAATTAAGAAGGAATTAAAACGCGTTGTAGAAACTGACTGGATTTTTGTTCAAATGAATATAAAGATAGCTTTGCAGCACCTGGAGGGTTCAAATTCAAATGTTTTGAACTATTAGGGTCCAAATAAATGTACCAAAAACTAATAAAAGTGGGTTTGACAAAATATGACCCCTTTAAGAAAATGCACATATTTCCTGTATGTGCACATTCTAGCTTATTGTATCTGAAGAAAAGAGAATGAGAAATTAATATGTAAATTAATTTCAGTCCTGCAAAAACAACAAAACTAGAGATGGTCTAAGACAGGGGTGTCAAACTCACTTTAGTTCAGGGGTCACATACAGCCTGATATGATCTAAAGTGGGCGGGACCAGTAAAATAATATAAATAATAGGACAAGAACTGATAAATAATGTCAACTCCAGTGTTTTCTCTGTGTTTTTGGTTAAAAAAAGCAAAATTCCTTAATGAAAAGGTTTATATGTATGAACTGCACTTGAACATAACGTCAACAAATATGAACAACTTGAAAATTCTTAAGAAAAATAATTGCAATTTTAACAATATTACACCTTAGTTTATCATTTATACATGTACATCACAACTTACAGATCACAGTGGATCTACAAATACACACAACATTGAGTAACAGGTAGAATATTGGTACAATTCCACATACTTAAGACATTTTTGTTCAGGTTTTTCACATTTTTTGTAAAAGGTTATTCAGTAAATATAAACATTTGTGTAATTTTGCTGTTTTTACACTAAAAGAAAGGGAGAAAAAAAATGGGGTTCAATATTTATAGGTTATTATGATAGTATTTTACTGGTCTGACCCACTTTAGATTGAATGGACCTAAAATGATTTGAACATCCTTGATTGTTAAATATCTTCAGTGTAATTTTTGCATTTCACAAATTCATCCCACGGGCCGGACTGGAACCTTTGGTGGGCCGGTTTTGGTCCCCGGGCCGCATGTTTGACACCTGTGGTCTAAGACTTCTGCACGTACTGAATATGTATAACGGAGATAATGTATGTAGTGTGTGAGTCCACTTGCCATCTCTCGCAGTGTTATTATATTAATTACAATTTTATTTTATGGGCATTGAACGCCACACCCCTGCGGACTAGGGTCGTGCACCCCAGGGAGATAGCAACAGTTCCGCTGTGCTGTCTACCTGGTAAGTACACACACTGCCAGTCCTGTCATTATTTTATTTATTTATTTTTTATTTTAACGTCATATCTAAGTGGTGTTTGTGTAACGCTTAGCTCCCTATCGGTTGAGCATATTCTTGAGTGAAAATGACAGTATTCTTAATTATATGTTCATAGTATAATTAACATGTAGTGTGTTAGCTAACTTTAATTTTTTTTATTTTAGCTTAGCAGTGTGAGAACAAGGCTCAGGTGTTACTAATGAGACTGATTGTATACTTTTCTGTTAGGAATAAACGGCAAGTGTCCCAAGAAGTTCGGTTTTGTCATATGTAACACAACGCACGAATACAACAGCTACATATGCAGATATGAAATGACAAAAACTATACAGGGTGTCCCATAATTCTCCATACAAACGAAAAATAAACGTTTCTTGACATAAACCATTTTTATTTATATAATATGCTCTGTATGACTGCCATTTTGTCGGGAACACATTTAAATGCGTGTCCTCCACTGCTGAAGAACTATAAAGAAGAAATATAAAGAAATACATGTTCGACCCATGGAATGTATTATGTCTCCTATGTATGGAGACTTACGGGACACCCTGTACATCACAGGTGTCAAACATGCGGCCCGGGGGCCAAATCTGACCCGCCAAAGGGTCCAGTCTGGCCCTTGGGATAAATATGTGAAATGCAAAAATTACACTAAAATATTAAAAATCCTCTTAGTTCAGGTTCCACATTCAGACTAATTCAATCTCAAGTGGGCAGGACTAGTAAAATACTATCATAAGAACATTTAAATATTGACAACTTCAAATTTTTGTCTTTGTAAATGTAAATGTTTTCATGTATTTACATGAAAACAAAGTTTAATTTTGCAAAAAAAAAAAGTGAATAACCTGAAATGTCTTAAGAGAAGTAAATACAATTTTAACAATATTCTGCCTGTTACTAAATGTTTTGTGTGTTTGCAGATCCACTGTGATCTCTAAGTTATAACATACAGGGTGGGGAAGCAAAATTTACAATATTTTGAGGCAGGGATTGAAAGACAGTGTATGACCAGTTAGTTTATCGAAAGTCATGAGAATTTATTTGCCACAAGAAAAGTTACATCATAGAAAATGTTTTTATTCTATGTGTCCTCCTTCTTTCTCAATAACTGCCTTCACACGCTTCCTGAAACTTGCGCAAGTGTTCCATAAATATTCAGGTGACAACTTCTCCCATTCTTCTTTAATAGTATCTTTCAGACTTTCTCGTAATAGTTTTGCTCATAGTCATTCTCTTCTTTACATTATAAACAGTCTTTATGGACACTCCAACTATTTTTGAAATCTTTGGTGTGACGAGTGCATTCAGCAAATCACACACTCTTTGACGTTTGCTTTCCTGATTACTAATATGGGCAAAAGTTTCTGAAAAGGTATGGATAATAGTGTTAGGTATGATTATGACATCAATATATGTTTGGTTTCAAAGCAATTGACGTAGTGCCTGCTGAGAAAAAACAACTAAATGTTCATTGTAAATTTTGCTTCCCCACCCTGTATATGTGTAAATGATAAACTGAGGCATAATATTATTAAGTTATATTTATTTTTTCAGTTTGTTCATGTTATTCACATCTTTTCAAAGGATAGTTTGGAGATGTAAACCTTTTAATAATATAAATTTACTTTTTTTGCTCTAAAACATAGAGAAAATTTGGAGTTGACATAATTTATATATTATTATGTTATTATTTTACTGGTTTGGCCCACTTCCGAGCAAATTTGGCTGAATCTGGTCCGTGAACTAAAATGAGTTTGACACCCGTGCTATACATGAAAAGTTTTATCACTAAATGTTCATTCAGTAATACATCACAGAGAATTACTAATAACAAACTTATAGTATAATATGAAATAAGTCCAATTTAGCAAATTGTGGTGTGTTCTTGTCTGTTCGCATTGTGACAACCTGGAAGTTGCCCCAAACACACACACACACCCTGTAACATGCATGTTGGCATCCAGATCCACGCCGGAAATTGTCACCACAGCATCGACACCTGATTCGCCCGAAGTTGGCGGCAGTTTTTAAATACCCCCCCCCATATCCGCATTCGGGGAGTGCGGCGGTGCGTTCGAGTCGGCACGACACGGAAGCGTCGGAGCAACAGCTCGTTAGTAGAGACAAAAAAGTACGGCAGTTAATCCCGTTTACAACTCTGTTCATCTCCGTCCGTTTTCTCCCTCTGGTGCATCACATCCAGTCCATCTCACTGCAGCAAGACAGTCTCCCTCACGTACCAGCAAACCAGCAGCAATAACCCGGAATGGATTACAGACTGACTGGACTGGACTGACTGACGGACTGACTGACTGCGACCATTGGAGTGTG
Organism: Sphaeramia orbicularis; assembly: GCF_902148855.1. Taxonomy (NCBI): domain Eukaryota; kingdom Metazoa; phylum Chordata; class Actinopteri; order Kurtiformes; family Apogonidae; genus Sphaeramia; species Sphaeramia orbicularis. Next base: position 38,811,298 of record NC_043961.1, read on the forward strand.
TGAGTAAGTTTTTTCCTGCTTTCTCGTTTTTTTAAAAAAAGCCTTGACCTGAACTGTGCGCTTGTTTTTTTTTTTTTTTCAAACGAACTGAAATGAACTGAATTATTTTTTTTCTCTCTTTGGAAAAACTGGAAAACCCGGAATGGAATTTTTTGTTTAAATGGACTGAACTGTTTTTTTTTTTGTTACTTTCTTCTTTCCAAAGACTGTTTAAATTGTGGAAGATTTAAGTTTGAATTTTTGCTTGGTTGGTGGATTTTGTTGAGTTTGGACTTTGGGTTTTCTGTGGGTTGGGTTTTCAACTGTGGGTTTGAATTTGTGTGAATTTTTTTTATAATCATTGTTTAATACATGATTTTGAATTTTACATGGTTTGAATGTGTGTTCTTTTCTTTGTCATTTAATGTGTGGGGTGTGAGTTTAATTAAAACTCACATCCTTTGTGTGGTTTGAGACTCAAGCTAAAGACTGACTTACACTGACTAACCTAACATCTTATATGTCAGGAGAGAGACCTGGCTGGCACCCCTGAAAAATCAATATAATAAAATAATATAAAATAAATAAATTAAAGCATCAAACTCAAACTGTCACAGCATGTCAGAGTTTCCCTCAGCTTTACTAATTAGTTAAAATTATAACTTCATTACTAATGCATTTCTACTGAGGAGCAGGGCAGTGCTGATTAATTAGAGTCACTGTGGTTCAACATCAGTAGTAACTGACAAAAAAATGTGTTGTTTATGTTCCCTTATAGGTGCGAGTGCACATTCATCAGTAAAGATATATTTATGTGACAGCAAAATGTGACATCTGCAAGCGAAGTGCCAGCACAATTATAACCCAGATAAAAACCTTGCACTTAATAAAGGGTCCTCATATTTTTAAGCTGCTGTATCTGCTGCCCACACACCCTCTCTGTTTTCAATTCATTACACCTTCACATTGACTTTGTGCACACACATAGATGGTGTGTTAGAACCATACATTCACACCTGCTTGATTCACTATCTCTTCTGTGCTGCTCTGTTGCCAAATAGTCTCCCAGTCACTTCGAACTGGCAGTCCAGCTCATGGCAGCCGGCCAAATGGAGCTGGCCGACCCATAAAAGCTCCATCCTGTGCCATAAAGCAGAGACTAAAACACACTTAAACTGTGAGTCGACAGAGAAAATGTGTTTTACGTTGCAGTTCAGAACCCTCAGGGCGTGGGTACATTAACATGTTTGATATACAGCTTAACTGGATTAAAGAGCGTTTGGTTGTATTTTTTTTGCTCTTTCATTGTCACATCAACTATGGTGGTTCTAAAACCTGCCTGAGCCTTTCTAAGCAGTGATTTATGTTTACATCTTTAAGAAACCTTTAAGAATCCACAAAAGCTCATAGGAAACTTAGTAAAAGTCTTTTGTCTCTAATGGTTTTAAAACGTGTGCTATCATCTGTTGTAAACCATCTGGTCTGGTTTAGAAGGAATTCTTTATTATCTGTGTCATCCTCTTTCCATGATCTATTAGCATACATTATCACACATTAAAAGGATTCGATGGGTCTCGTTACTGCAGCTTACACATATTTGTGGATGAATGCAAGATAACACTAAGGAGAGGAGGGAATGACATTCCACTCGGCATTTCTTTACAGTGTAGTTTTAACAGTGTTCTGAGTCTAACTCCACGCTGATATAAGCCCTGCCTATTTGTATTTCAAAGGCACAGGCACCACGTTTTAGCAAATGGTTTAATCTGAGAGACATCTAAACAGTGGCCTGGTTGTATAGTTATAGTTTCTTAAGACAAACTACTTGGATAGCTTTGGGGAAACATGATAGTGTAGTAAAAGGACACAAGAGGTCATGAAACAATGTGATGAGTGAGAGCAGGATCAATTTGAGGATGTTAACACTGATTGTAAAAAAAAAAAAAGTAAATAAAAAATCCACATTTCCTGAAGCAGAGTGATCCAAAGCAACTGATTCTACATCAGCAATAAGGTTCAGGTTGTTTTTAAAACAAGAAATGGCATTTTTATTTCCACTTATAAAATACAGATGCTTTTGTTTAAGATCAACATCACGATTAAATCACATGCTCAGTTTATGGTTCGAAAGAGTAGTAGTGTTGTGCATAACTTATTGTTATCGTTACAGAAAAGAAAAGAAAAAAAAAAATCTTCATAAATGGTAAAGTGTACATATTGACAATCCAAAACAGCAGCTTATGTTGTGCACATCCTGTTTAAACACCTAAAAGTCAGTTGTTGAACGCTGTGCGACATTGTTCTCCTCTTTATCAAACTGTTTAACATGTTTGTTTGCTGTTGTTCACTTAGACGCTTTGTTTACCTGGATCTCAGTGTCAAAGTGCTGTTTATTTGAGAAACCAATGAGTTTGTGTCAGTATACACTCCAGTGACTTTGTACTTTCACACCATATTGCAACTTGAGTATGTAACAGGCAATATGATAAGCACTATAGTAAGTATTACAACCTTTAACATGCATCTGCATCCAGAGTTGCATCATTAGAACCAATCCTCCACTGAAATCACTTAAATGCCTATGCAATTGTATTCCTAAAAGAACCTCCTATAACCTCCTGTTACTTCCAAATACTACCCTGATGATGCAAACACACGCACACACAAAAAAAACAATTTCACAGGGAGCTACTGGTATTAGACAAACCAGAGGGGCTCATGGAGAGGGCATGAACAATAGAAAAAAGACAAAACCCCAGGCACTCACTTGGTTGGAAAATTAGAAATTGTAAAAAGCTTTTATTTCATGAGGGCCTGTAGATTAATTCTTTGGGGCTACATGTGCCTTCTTCAGGGAGACCCAGGGAGACCCTGAAGAAGGCGCATGCCGACACGTGTTGGTGTGTTTTTAACTTCAGGCCCTCATGAAATAAAGGTTTTATACAATTTCTAATTTTTCCAACCAAGTGAGTGCCTGGATTTCTGTCTTTTTTCTACTACCCTAATGATATCTGAATCATTTCCAGCCTCATGTTTGTATTTCCTGTTGTTGCAGGTTCCTTCATGGTGGTGAACGCATCAGGTCGGGCATCGGGGCAGAAAGCTCACCTGTACATGCCCACCCTGAAGGAGAATGACACCCACTGCATCGACTTCCTGTACTCACTGTCCAGCCGCGATGGAGCCAGCCCGGGCACCCTCAACGTCTACATTAAGGTGTGTGCCTGTGTATGTTAGAAACACATTGAACAAATAAACACACACAAACCTGTCTCCTCTGTCAAGGAGGGATGCAGTTTACCCAGGTGTGTTTTAGAGGAGGAGGGAAAGAATGACTGAGAGACAGCTAAACAAACACCTCATCTACTGGATTGACTTTTTAGTCAGGTCAGTTATTTAATTTAACATTAACCCTTAGATGCATGAGTGACTGGACCCTTCACTCGTCCATAAGTGGGTCAAAAAGGATCCCTGTTAAAATCTGTGTTTTTATACCACTTTTGTCATTTTGTCATGTTAAAAATGATCATTTGTGTAATATTTTGGCCCATAAAAGAATGATGTCTTGTTTTAAATATTTTTTTATTATATTTGTGTATTTACATTTTTGATAATTTTAAAATGTGTATATATATATATACACACACACACACACACACACACACATATATACATAAATACACATATATATCTATATATACATATATATGTATATATCTTTATATACATATATATCTATATATGAGGGAGGGAGGGAGAATGTAGAATGAATGAGTGTAGAATGTAGAAAGTCTAAAAGGTTCAGATAAAATTCCATTGAAAATGAATGTGGGTCCTTTTTAACCCACTTGTGTATGTTTGGGGTAGTAATATAAAAACTACAATTTCATAAAATGTATAAAAGGTTAATTGAAATTTAAATGGCATGATGTCAAAAACATGATTTTAAGGAATAAGGTAAGATAAGATAAGGTAAGATAAGATAAAATAAGATAAGATAACGTAAGGTAAGGTAAGATAAGGTAAGGTATACTATATTGATCCTCCAAGGGGGAAATTCAAATGTATAGCAGCACAAGACAGTGTGCATCAAGTACAATAGAAAAATAAAAATGATAAAAAATATAATACCTGGAATATGAAATAACTTTTCATCACAAAGATATTGAAAGAAAACAACCTCACAAGGTCGTTTTTAATGTCATCAAAGCCTGTTTGAGGTTGCTACATGCTCCAGCTTCAGGAGGAACTCTAAAGCTGTAGTGTTATATGCAAATCAGAGTGTCTGTGTTGAAAGGATGGAGGATTGGCATAAATGTTTAATATGGCATTGCCATTCAGAAAGGGCACTGGATATTATTGTGCATAAACTTGGAATGCAATGTTTCTAATGCCTATCAGTAAAATCTGAAAAATCCAATCATTAGAAGAGTCTGTATCTGTATCAGGGGCCAATTTATGAGCAAGTGTAAACAACTGTTTGGGCTGCTTTAGAGCAGAGACACATTTAAGGCTTTGTCCTGCTTTTATTTTCTCTCTTTGATAAATTGTTTTGGATGACAGATGACTTGTAGAAAGGCTTGTTTGTGAAAGTTTTTTTTTTTTTTTTTTTTAATCAAAAAGAAATCGCATAAATGAGATGTTTACTGAGTTACACTACTAGATGTAAAGAAAAAAAGAAGACTCTTTTTAGTTAAACTGGAATAAATGCTTAGAAATAAGTTACTCTGTGGTATCCATGGTGGTGGTATGTTTTTGCAGCCACCACTAAAGTGCTTTATTTACATATTAAGCATATATTTATCCTTTAATGAGGAGTGGTAGTGATGTTCTAAAATTAGACCATGGCAGATAGTGTTTCACACTTGTATTCAGTCTTTGATATTCTGAAAAAATGTCAACTTAAACATCTAAAATTCTGATTTATTTTCTCTCTAGTAGGTTTGGGAGATGAGGACAAAAATGTCCGTATTTTCCTATCACTAATTAAATGTCAAATCTGTTCCCTTTAAAATTTAAGTTTTGGTTCAGAGTGAAAATTGATGAAAAGTTATTGCTGGTTGTATACTATTCATAAAATATGTAACTAGACAGAAATGAGTAAATGAGGTTAAAGACATAAGATGAAACACGACAAAACACTGTAAACTTTGATTTCATGAATGCAGGAATTCTTGCCTTACCCAAAATAAAAACTGATTTAGAAGAAATGTATTTTTGGTTTTGAATTGTTCTTTATGGTCAGAAAGAGGTTGAAGATTCACAGCTATTATGATGCTAACATGTTCAACATTGAAATAAACAATGTAAAAGCATGAAAGCTTATAATGCGTACAGATAGCACGCCAATTACAAGTGTTATCTGTACGCATTATAAGCTTTCAGCGTGTATATTTACACCGCGTAAAATAACACGCCATTTGCACGATTAGTGGCTAGCACAATTAGCGGTTAGTGTTAGCGGTTAGGGATGAGCGGCTAGGGATTAGCAGCTAGCGATTAGCAATTAGTGGCTAGCGCACTGACACACCATCAAATGGCATCGAATAACATGCGAAAGGATGAAAATGCGTACGTATAGCACACCAAGTGCAATAAACTGGTGTCACATACACCGCAATTTCATGAGATCAGTCTGAAATATGTGTGTGGGAAGTGTGTGTGCAAAACAACACACTGAAACATTCTCTAAGAGCTTTAGCTGAGAATGTAAATCCAATAAACCCTAACGATAAAATATAAATATAAATAGTGTGATAATATATATAATATATTATGATTTGGAATAGAGCTATATTGCAATACAGTAATTCTTACTTTATTATGAAGCTGTACATTTCCACTAACTGTCAAAAGATTTTTCTAATTTCAGATTTTCATGTCCCTGCAACTTTTTCCATTGCAAATTTCATATTCTTGCTCATGTACATTTCAACTATTCACTGTCCATGAAAAAGCCTTTTCTTCTTAAAAAAAAAAAAGGAAAAAATTTCATCATTCAGGAATTCAGCGCCTATTAACCAAACTGATGACGTCAACTACATTATACTCAAAAGCAAATCGTTTTTTGTCAGTGGTAAATAGTAAGTATTTTTACTCTGCTATGGTGCATTTATCTCACTGTGTCATGTTCTTTTGCAGTGTAGCAAGCCACAGTAAACCTTTGAATCAATGGTGTGGCCTTGCATTAGAGCTGAAATGCTTCTGGATCACAGTAATGATTGCTTCATATGTATCTTTAATATATCCAATTACTGGCAATCCATAGAGACATTGCATCAGCATCAGTGATGAAAATGAACAGTTTTACAATGTAAATGTCCATTAAAAGACCACCTGTGTCATTAAAGAAAGACCTGTAATATTATCAATTATCAGAATATTTTAAGCTCATGGAATATGAACTGAATGATTTTTATAAAGATGATATGAAAAATGTGACAGTTGTTTCTCCTCATCTACAACCTCCTTTTAAATTCATTGTGTCGTCTCTGTGTGGTCCCTGCAGGTGAATGGAGGTGCTCAGGGTAACCCAGTATGGAATGCCTCTGATACTGTCACTGAAGGCTGGGTGAAGGCTGAGCTGGCAATTTCAACATTCTGGCCCAACTCCTATCAGGTAACAGACAGTGGCACCTTCTTGAACTGTTCTACCACGTGCATCCATCTGTAGTTCATGGAAAAAGCTAAAAAAATAAAAATAAACAAACAAACAAATAAATAAATAAAAATAAATAAAATAAAATAAAATAAAATACTTCAACATTGTACCTCTGTTACTCCTTTGGCTTGGCTGTGTAAATCGGTCAATGGTGGAAAAAAGGTGGGATCACCATGTCACCTTTTTTCCAGGATCTCTGTGTAAAAGGGGCTATAGTTGGCTTCATGGTATCAAAAACTTTTGAATCAAATGACAGAGGCTGAGACAGCAAACTGCAAAAAAGACTGTGAGCTTAATAAATATTGACAATGACACCATTTACAGTAAAAATATCATCCACAAGTGGAAACAGCCTGATTTGTCATATTTGTTTTGTACACGTAAAGTTACACAGGCAGTTTCATACACGTCTGTAAGAATTCGCAGCGTTGAGTTATGGTGTTCACTTAGGTATTATTAGATTAACGTGACGAGAATGTGTTGATTAAATTGCATAGGTGCTTTATAGCCTACTTTTGAAAAATAAAACTCCTTCGATTTGAATTCTATAAAAGTAGGTCACAGTTTTATGACATGGGTCCCAAGGTGAGACCAGATCCACTGCTCTGGAAGACAGTGGGTTGTCAAAAGTGATTATAAATAAATTGTAAATCTAGCAATCTGTTTTAACTTTAAAGATGTACTGCACACTTAAACATGTTTTTTGAGCTATAAATTATATTCTGCTGAAATGAACTGTTTTCATGCTGCTATTATTTATAAAGATTACAAACTTATAAATCTTAGTATTTTAGTGATTAAAAAAGGCAATGCAAGGCCAATAATGTCATGAAGTCAACCATTTGTGTGATAATGGCCATTACTGTCAAATTTGTCATAAAAAGTGCATGTTAACACCCTTTGATCAGGCCCACTGGCCCTTGAATGGGAGTTTGTAAAAACTTGATTTTCTATGTGGAGCAGAAGCTCTGGAAAGATACTGAACTCTCAACAAAAATAGCTATAGCAGTGGAACAAGTTGAAAGGGAGCTCTGGTGGTTTTGAAGTTCACTTAAGGTGTCATTTCCTCAACTGTAAGGCCTATTATGAGGGTAAAAGGTGGCATCCCCATTCAAAGGAGCACATAGAAACTCCACCTCATACTTGCTTTGTTTAGTATGACGTTTCAAACCGAATATGCAGGCGTGTAACTTTCCTCTGAACCTTGGTGCAGATCAAACAGCTGGTTTTAGGCCCGGCCAAAACAGGGGACCTTGGTCAGGATCAGACTAAACCATGGTTCAGTACATATTCAGTGTGAAAACACTTTATATAATTTTAATTTAATAATTAGTTGTGGGAAATTGTACACAGCTATCATTGTGAAAATCCATAAAAAGAAGAAAAACAAGAACAAGTGCCGCCCCTCACATGTATTGTAGTTTATTTTGGTATCGATCCAGCTGATGTCATCATGTCTATGCATTTGCTGATGTCAGCATATCAATTGCCTCAATTGCCAAGTTTGAAGTAAACTGAAACAAAATTGATGTTTTTATAGACATTTGAAGTTTTAAGTAAATGGGAGAAGAAATAAGATTTTAAAAAAATCATAAAAAATTTGAAGTTTTACCTACTTTTCCCAAAATCTTATCACACCTATTCTGGGTCACTGGCAATCTATAAATCCAATTTGGTATGAATTCAACCAATAGGTTTGCTGCTACAGACATGTGAAATTTTGCCAATTATAAGTAAATGGGAAAAATTTTGTATTTCTTTTTTAATTCATAAAAAATTTGAACTTTGACCTACTGTTCCCAAAATGTAATCAGATATTTTCTGGGTCACTGGCAATCTATAAACCCAATTTGGTATGAATTCAACCAATAGGTTTGCTGCTAGAGTGTTAACAATCGAAGAAGGAAACAAACAAAGACACAAACAAACCGTACCAAAAACAATACCCCTTGCCTCCCTGGGTAAAAATGTAAAAAAAAAAAAAAAAATTAGGTGAATTAAAAACAGGTCAGTGTCAGACACAAAGTTATCTATACAGCAAGATGCAGCACACATAGTAAAATTTCAGTTTGAAAACAAAAGTACATGGACAAAATGTATATAATTGAACAAAACATGAAGATATTCCTTGGAAGAGGTGCCATGCAGTTGTGTTACTCACTGACTGCTCTCCATTTTTTGTGGTCTGGGCATGTCACTGTACAGTTCCTGTTTCACAGTTTGCAGATGCACTTGGATGTAATTTCTGAGATAAACAGAAAAACAAGTCAATAATTGGAGGCAAAGTGTAGCCTTGGGATGACTCATTGTGTGTGATGTGCCTTTGTTTGATTGAGAGTGTTGGTCTGTGCAGAGACTTACTGTACCCTGCTGGGCTGTTTTATTGATGTGGCACAAAGTGACTGTGTTTTACCTAATGACAGAGCTATGTTCGGGAAGTGAAGGAACCCCTGTGTCGCACACATAGATCTGAGGCTAAATGTTAACTGGAGTGAATTAGGTGTGTGTTTCTGTTCCCTAATGAGAATCACCACCCATGGAGAGATGACACTTTTTCTCTTAAAAGGACCAAAAACATTGTCATATCAAAGAGGACACCACAGGGCAAGAAGAAACTGTCAAACTGTCATTACCTTAGTGGAAACCGTCTCAACTTCTAACAGTTAATAGTAGAGGTGCAAGGGTACAGGTAGCCCATGGTTCGGTTAATATCTTGGTTTCTGGGCCACGATTTCGGTTCAGTTCCGGTACGTGTTTTGTGTGTAAAGAGAACAGTTATTTTTCTCCCAAAACTATATTTTTTATTTTGCTTGTCAGAAAAAATGAATTTTACAGTAGGGACAAATTATGTCACTGTATTGCATAAAATGACACTTTCTGTTCTGAACAATAGAACCCTTTCTTATTCCTTGACTACTTGTATACAGTCGTATAAAAGAGACACATGCACACATAAGGCCCAAAGGGAGCTTTTTTAAGTAATTAAATTCCTATTCTGCATAAGGATGTAAAAGAAAGCGGTGGTATAAAAACGCCACAGTAATCCGCTGTATGCATTCCCTTGCTATAGTATGTCACAGTATTGTATGTGTGTCAGAGTCCTGTACCTGGTCGGGAACCCACAGGAACTTAAAATTGAGTTACTGAGTAGACAATGTGTTTAACCGTGGGTTGGGTCGGGTTGCAGATCTAATGTACATGGGTATGGGCTGATGCCTGTTTTGGAAGAGTAGTGGACTCTGCAGTGCAGGACTCTGATGTGTGTGCCACCTCTCTGTCACAGAGGGGCGGGGCTTCACATGCATGTTGAACAAGAGAGAGAGAGAGAAATCAATTGAACTGAAATCCCGCAGTTCTTGAGGGTGGATTGTCCCGTGCAGGGCAGACCAAACGGGACACAGTTTTCCCAAGTATTGTTGCATCCCTAGTTAATAGTCAATAAAGAAATGGACCATTACTTAATAAAATAGGCTGAAGGTAAAAATACTGACCAAATATAATAATAATAATAATAAATCAAATTTAAAATTAAAACTAAAAATTAAGGTTAAAAAGGCAGTAGACATCACATAAAAGCAATTCTATAAAAATGTGTTTTAAGAAGTGATTTAAAAGATGTTACTGATTCCGCAAGCCTTATCTCCTCGGGCAGGCTGTTCCAAAGTTGAGGGGCCCTCAATATATTTACATAAAATTATTATCACATAAACAGGTCAGTAAAAAAAGCACTATTTTAAATATTTGATATTTCTATGACATTTATTGATATTTTTAGGGTTAAGAGTTAGTTTTCTTAAACGCGAAAAGTGTTACGAGCATTGTTTTATGACCTCTTAATAGCAATTATGTAAATCGTGTACAGTATTAAATTGACTTTGCCATATGTGACATGTTGTGGGTATAATTTCTTTAAATAACCAGTGGGCATATTGTCTACGGTGCAGATCACTGTTCTTAAAAAAATAAATAAATAAACTGGGAATAAAGTTATTAAAGCAGCCAGAGGTGACAAAGGCTCAAAGATGATTATTTTCTCAGCTTTTTCAGGTGCATCAAAGGTCACAAACCAAATTTAAGTTAAGATGGAAGAATGTTTCTCCATTAGTGCACCAGTGTTCAGAGGAAAACTTAAAGATTAAAACAGCATTTTATTACAGTTATTTTTCTTATGTTCCCATAGTGACTAGTGGGTTAATAATGGAAAGCAAATTATGAGGCCAAGAAAAAACAAAATAATAAATAAGTGAGCAATGTGATGTGTGATGAATTAGTACACAAGGCATATAACTGTCAACGCAGGAAGTGGTGAATGGTGGGGGTTTGTGAAACTTGCAATAAAGTACACTATACATGTCCTTATGTCCCTAAAACTGTGTATATGCATCACTGTGAAGACTCCCAATGAAAGCCTGAGCTGGAAAGAAGAGGTTTTATTTGTTGTGGGAATAGAAGAGTGTAAAGTCTTCCCAGTGGACATCTTCCAGAGGTGTTTAGTATTCAGCGTGTGAGTCTCACAGTCCTGACAAGTACAGCACAGACCACGTCAGGTATTTGTAAGTGTAGGTCAGAAGTGCATGGCCCCTTGACAGCCTTTGCTCACTGTCTGTCACCTAGAAAAAGTCTGAAGTAATGAAAGTGTACAAAAAATAAAGAGAGGACCAAAAGAATGACAGTAAGTTTTTACGGACAAAACAATAGACAAAATTTTATAAAAAGCAGAACACACTGTGTGTTAACGAGGTTTAATCCATAAAGACCCAAACACCCACTAGCGACCAAGAGCGTCTACTGATCCTATCAATACATGTAAATAATTTAGGTAAAATGTAGTTTTTCAGCTTTAAATCATAATCAGATATGACCCATTTGGGCGTTCAGAGGCTACATAGTGAATGTGGAAACACCGTCATCTTCTACAACATTGATTCACCAGTAAAACCCATGGAGTTGGATCAATGACAGTGGATGGACACACTGGGTTTATGTTGAGTTAATGATTTGTTTTTCAGAATTTTTATGAACATCTACATCAGTGTTTCTCAACCTTTTTTGAGCAAATGCCCCTTCATGTTATAACATACCCCCCCCCCCGGGGGGGGGGGGGGGTATGTTGTTGAACTGGGGGAGTTGGGTCTGATCAAGCTTATACGTTAGGTAGTACCCCGTCGCGACAGGGGCAAGACGGATGTTACCACCAAAGATCAGAAGACTGGGGGGTCCCTGTACCTTATTGCAGGGGGGGCACGGTGATTCACCATCGACATAACATGCACCTTGATGCTAAAACTTATACAACCGCTCCCATTATGGTCTTAACACCCCCTTCTCAGCTTTCTCATTCCGAACACCCCCTGGGGGCCATTGAGAAACATTGATCTCCATGATCAGTGAATTAAATCTAGGAAAATACATGATTTACACTGAAAAATGCAAAATACAGAGGAAAATATTATCATAAATGGTAATATATCACTTAAAAATGGTTAAATATGGAGAAAAAAGTCATTTAGGAACTGCCATAAAAGTAGCACTGGGTCTTTATGAGTTAACAGTACATAGAAATGACATTTCTGTTCATGTCAGAGTTTGATGATAGTTTCCAACCAGGCTAGAATCCATTTCATTCATTGTGAACTCACAGTTTTGTGGTTTACAGTTCGCCCCTCACCACCCCTGTTAGTTGGTACAGCCTGTGAGCAGTAAAATGTATAATAGCTGGACGTAAGCATTTTTGACGTGGTCCCACAAGATTACCTACAACTACCAAAACTACCGGCAACTATTTGACGATGTTGACACATAGTCTTCCTCCAAACAACTACTCAGTTTCCTGTTTGTTTTATGTCATGGTGTTGTCTTAGTCTGCTTTCTCAGTCTCCTGTCAGCTACCACCCATATCCCCTTCTTGCTGCAGACAGGTGATTGGAAAGATTGAGACACCTATGTTTACACCTGATCCCCAGTGTGGAGTCCACAGCAGTGCCAGTGGGTGGTGTAGGCTGTGTGCACTGAGGGCACAGTCTGGTGGTTTACTCTGTTTTGGTAGAGAGGGTGCTTGTTTTTTGCTGGTTTACTATACATGCAGTCACCTTCAGGAACGACTACAACACAAACTGAGACAGAAAATACTTCCTATAGTTTTCAACTGTGTTAAATGACTAGTGGTAATATTTAAAGGTTCATGATCTATATGGGATGCAAAGAAAGTTTTGTGTGTTAAACTTTTAACCTGTTATAAACCTGAAAAGAATGAAAGAGCTTTAAAAAAAAAAAGTGTAAATTTGCGTTGGGACCAAGGTTATTATCGTTAACAAAATCTAATGAAATGATGAAAACTAGAATTTAAAAAGCATTTTTGTTAACTGAAATAAATAAAAACTATAATTAAAAGAAAAACAATAACTAGCTGAAACTGTATTGTGTGCTAACAAAACTTAACTAAAATGTAGAAAAATTATGACTAAAATTCCCTTTGTTTTTGTCTGTCAGTGTTGGATTGATATGAAATCAATTTATTTCACGCAAGCAACTTTAGCTCCATAGCACTTCACGGTCCATCGCTTCTCGTCACTTGTCATTTGGAGTTGGCTTCTCATCCTTACTCTACCTGGAAACATAGAGACTAAAGTTGGGAGAAAACAGTAGAGTCCTGTGTGGGATTTAGTTGAATATGAAGGCGAGGAAGATAAAAATATGAAAAAACTAAAACTAATACTAAAACTAAGCATTTAGAAAAAAACCCTAAAACTAATAAAAACTAGCAAAACTGTTCTAAAAACTAATTAAAACTGAGTTAGATAAAAACAAAAAAAGTAAAAACTAAATTAAACTAAATCATAGCGAAAAAATCCAAAACTATTATAACCTTGGTTGGGACAGTTAATTGGGAAAGTAGTTGTTTAACTAAATGCACAGTTTGATGTTTTTAAGACAGATATATTCATAGATTTGGTCATAGATTCAGAGCAGGTGGATTTAGAGATCCGGAGGCTGTAGGGAAACCACCACACTGTCAAAATACTGACAGCCCTGCATCCAATTTTATAATTGATGAATGATGGACTTTCATCTTCTGCATTAAATAATTAGATATGATATTTGTTTCACATAAATATCATAACAAAATCATGATGTATGATGGTGATTGCTTGATATTTTCATTGTATAGTCCCATGCTATAAATGAGAAAATAAAGCAAATAATTATGTTCAGAGTTTTAACTGTAATCCTAACCCAAACCTAAAAAAAAGAACTGATAAGAATACTGTTAGAACGCTGAATTAATACAAAGTGTTGATAAGAGGAGTAGTATCAATACCATCTTATCTGAATCTGAAATAAAATGAGAGAACTTAGAAAGAGGAGTGATAAGGAGAAGAGGATAATGAAGAGGGATGATAGAGGAGGGCAGCATATGTGGTTCAACATAAGGGCTGAGACAGAAGGATGGAGTTAAGACAGGGATAGTTGCTGACTTTAAGGGAATCCCCCTGGGGTTCCCATATGAGCTTCACAGGAGCTCAAGTTTTTTCTTGATTTTTCTTCCTATTTTCAGTATCACTCGCATGAGAACACTCTGATGCAACCTTTTCTTTTGTTTCTCATTTTAACCTCAGGTTATCTTCGAGGCAGTTTCAGTCCAAGGCCATCCTGGTTTCATCGCCATCGACGACATCCGAGTTCTGGCTCACCCCTGCCGTAAGTGTATTTGTGTGTGTGTGTGTGTGTGTGTGTGTCGTAAAGCTTAACCCCACACAACTGTTACCCCACTGAGCATCATCTGTTGTCTGGATGTCTCACATTTACACCCTCGGTTTTGCACTCTCTCTTCCTCACATACACACTCTGGCTGTATAGAGGACAGATTGTGAGGCTTGCGGACATATTGCAGAGACCCAGAAAGAAGGTCCAAACCCAGGGTCTTCATCACTCAAATCTGTCAGAAAGACCTTCCTTGACTAAACTACAGACTGCTTATGGCAGCACTCCCTGATCAACTCACCTCTACCATTCCTGCTCTGCCTTAGTCTCTCCCATTTGCAGATTATTTTGTCTTGGTAAATATTTAGTGTATGAATGTTACTGAATTTATATAATAATAATAATAATAATAATAATAATAATGATAATAATTATAATTATTATACAATAGTAAGTGGTGCCAGGCACAACAATCCCCCCCCGCACTTTTTAGCTTATTTTGGTATCAATCCAGCTAATGTCAGCGTATCAGTTAATAATAACAATAATGGATTAGATTTATATAGCGCTTTTCTGTGAACGCATACTCAAAGTGCATACAATGGAGCCATTATTCATTCACTCTCACATTCACACTCTGGTGGTGGTCAACTACATATGTAGCCACAGACTGGGGCAGACTGACGGAAGCGTGGCTGCCAACTCACGCCTACAGCCCCTCCGACCACCAGTGAACATTCATACAGATTCATACACCAGTGTGAGTAGCAGCGCTGGAGGTAAGGAGGGTGAACAGAACAACAGCACATGACTAGGACAAAGTCCTACAGATTTCACTCACGCCTGTAACAGAAGGTGGAGAAGAAGCCATTTTAGCAGGATTTTAACATGCAGTAAATTGTAAATGACTGCTAGATTTTGAACATTCTTAGTGCTCTGGAAAAATGGGCAAAAGGATATTTTCTAACCTTTTTATAGTCAAAATAAGAAAAAAAAAAAAGTTCAGATAGACCATTTCAGGCTTAGGGTTTAAAGGGTTAATGCAGCGATACACGATAAATATAAGATGTCATTGAGGTTTCAATCTTTTATCTAATTGTCAAGAATTAAAATGTATAATGTAAAAGTTAGGATTTATGCATTGTAGGCCTAATTAGTAAAGGTGTTATTTACTATATTCTGCTGTTAATTACCCTGGATAGTGTTGGGTAAGATGTGGGTGCTGCTTGCGACTGGAAAACAATTTGTACTAATTATGTGTGACAGATTGAGTCTGCTGAGTTACTTTGTACATATGTAATGAAATGTGTCATTCACTTATAGATATGCAAGAAAACTATACACCATTTGCAAATGCTCTACTAGTGATTGACATCTGCAGAAGGAGTGTTTGTTGGGCTCTTGTCACCTGCCGTAAGTCATTTTATTAGCTTACCAGCCGACAGGCCGTAAGCTATTGTCGTCATGCGGCGTCCGGCGTCGTCTGTTGTCTGTTACAAAAATTTGAATCGTCTTCTCCGAAACTACAATTCTGATTGACTTCAAACTTGGTATACAGCTTCTTTATGATGATGTCAACAAAAGTTAGTAAAATTATTTGGATTCGGATCTGATTCTGGATTTGGTGCGATTTGAAAAATTTCCCCATTATAAGAGATACGAAGTGGATCGATGCAATAACTCAGTAAATATAAATGATATCCAGTGTAAATTTCTACAGTACAGCCCTGATCAGGAGATGACCAAAACATAATGGCCACATGCTGATCTTCTTCTTCTTCTTCTTCTTCTTCTGGATCCAGGAACTTACAGAAAATTTAACATGGGCTCTTATGGGGAAAAAATTCAATTGTCTTTTTCTCCCAAACTACAGTTCTGATTGACTTCAAACTTGGTATACACCTTCTTTATGATGATGTCAACACAAGGTATCGAAATTATTTCAAACTGGATCTGATTCTGGATTTGGTGCCACTTTGAAAAATTTCCCCATTATAAGAGATAGGAAGTGGATTGATCCAATAAATCAGTAAGTATCAATGATATCAAGTTGGAATTTGAATTTTTTACAGATCTGATTGGAATATGACCAAAACATGGTCTCTTTCTGTAATATAAGGACAGTACCTGCTGATGGTTCCACGGACCTGTTTTAGCACACGCGGTGACAGGTCTTTTAAAGCTGTGGCACCACGTCTATGGAATGACCTGCCTCTACACCTACGGTCCATGGACTCTGTAGAGAGCTTTAAGAAACACCTCAAAACCCTCCTGTTCAAAAAGGCTTTTTAGTCTCCCACCTGACCCAGGACCACCACAGACTGATTGCACTCTATGTATTCATCATAACGTACTCCATGTGTCATCCCCCCCCCCAGTCTCTCTATATCTCTATCGCTCTCTCTTTTCTCCTCCTTTACTCTCTCTCTCTCTCTTTAACCCCAACTGGTCAAGGCAGACAGCCATCCTTCAGGAGTCTGGGTCTGCTCGAGGTTTCTGCCCGTTAAAGGGAAGTTTTTCCTCGCCACGGTCACCAATCACAAGTGTTTGCCCCTGAAGGATTCTGTTGGGTCTCTGTAAACTTAATTTGATTCTGATTTGAATTGATAAAGCACTTTGTGACTCTGTCTGTGAAAAGTGCTGTATAAATAAATAAATAAATTTACTTTATAATAAATACACGTAACTGGGTGAGAATAAATGGCATCTGGATACATTTCCCAACGCTTTTAATTTGGCCGGTAAGCTACAGGACCATTGGTCCTATTTTTAGATTTTAGTCCTAGTCCAACATTAGGTTTATTGGTTTAATAGATTTTTAATGACCACACATGTACATTTCTCAGTCTCTGTATTAAGACCCAATTTGGATTTTGGGAAGAAGGTACAGCAGTGTAACAAATGTTTCAGGGAAAAACAGCTTCTATAAAGCAAAGTGGTCATATTTGGTGTGACGTTGCTTTGCACTTAACATATCTTTAACCATTTTGTTCAGACAATATGAGATTTTGGCTGATATGGTGTCTGCGTTGGTTCTCTCCAGGTACTCTGGCTTCCTCCCAACGTCCAAAGACATGCACCTTAGGTTAATTGGTCCATATAACTCGCCCATAGGTGTGAATTTGAGAGTGAATTGCTTCTTTGCTGTATGTGTCAGTCCTGCAATCAGTTGGCGAAATGCCCATTGTGTACCCCGCCTTCGCCCAAAGGTAGCTGGGATAGGTTCCAGCACCCCCACAATTCCCTTCAGGATTAAGCAGTTCAGAAAATGGATGAATACATGAATGAATGAATAAATGTGATTTACATTATATCAGGTTTCATGTCAGATGTTTTAATTATTTGTTTTGCTTATTGTGATGGGGTCAGGGGTCCCACTAAATTTTTACATAAATCCACATATTTCCTGTATTTTCTTGTTGCATGTGAAGAAAAGAGTATGAGAAATAAACATCTGTGCTCATTTCAACTCTGGAAAGATGTGTAGATGTGTGTTGTCAAGTGGCCAGCTGTAAGCATGTATGTTCACACATGGCATTAACCCTTTAACGCCAAACGTATCATATTTGATACATGAGTTTGGAAGCCCTCTACATGATCAGTGTGATGTTTTTTTTCTTGAAAAACCTGTTGTATACAATTAGATGCATGCAATACGCAGATAATCCACCGGGGGAGAGGAATTCATTCACCAGAGGCCTTTCCAGTGACACTACAAGATTGTCATTAATGAGGAAGGAGGCAGAACTTTGCCAATTTTGAAAAGGATTTACCAATTTGTTAGTCATGTTTGTGTTATATTATGTTTTTGTTTGTTCAAAAATAATAATATCTGTGCATTGTGACCTGATGTATCAAGTATGACACAAAATTGAAACTCGAACATGGAAATTGATGAAAAAAATTTGGGGTTGTTCAGAAGGACCAATAAAGGCTCCAGTTTCAAAGAACTGGAATTTTCTGTCAATGATTTAATGGTTCAGGCTTTACAGGGTTAACATGCGCCGCTCATATGATTTTTGTGAGCAACATTTGAATATGATGTCAATTGCTGTGACAATGTTGGCTGAATAAGCAGGCCTATGATTTATTCCTGTACAGACTGTTAAAAGAATATGAATGTATGTGTCACAGACTACATCAGCATATGGTCTGAATGATCATCGTGGGTGCGTTCACACTTCAGATCAGTACTGATCACACATGATTGGATAACTCAAAGTAAGTTATGAACAGGGCCCTAGCTCAGCATGGTCAAGAACATTATCTGGTACAACTTTTGACAAATGTTATCTGTAAATTGTTTTGACACATGTGAAGCCAAGGACACTTTTGTACAACAAGTAAGCAGCAATGCCAGTGTTGAAAAACAAGATGATGAAAAAGAGAAATTGGAAGAAATATCACACTTGAAAAAGAAGAACAGCACTAATGCTTCGCAATCCTAAACTTTAGCTGTTACCTTGGGAAAATCCTATTCCTCCATCTGTGTGAAAGCCATACTGTAAGTTTCCAAATGTAGATAAAGTATAGGTGCTAGAAACCATGACCCTTGTTATTACCTCCATAGGAATGCTGAGTTTTTCTTGCTGTTTGTTTGTCAGGAGGGTTTCAAACTGTTAATCAAGTTTTGATGAAACTGTATCAACCAAGGAACCCAGTAACCATTTGAAATCCATTCTACACAACGGAAGACGCATAAGGCCAACATACATGTATTACATTTAATTTGAAAGAGAGCATATATTTTTCTGTGCTTAACATGCTCAGTCCATTCACACAATAAACCTATTAGTTCATCTTAACTCACTTTTTTTCTGTTTGCTAACCTCTGACAAAACACAACTCTAAATTTCAAATCATTCAAAATAAAATGTATGTAGTGTCGAGTTAAAGGGTTGTAATGTCCTATCCCTGTCTTTTTTCTTTCAGTTATTAGTAATACTTCCCTGGGCCTCCTTTGTTTAGGAGTCATTTCTCCCATTTTGTTATCTCCTTGTCACTCTCCTTGGCAAATTATGGTCACTTTTGGCTAGTCTGTCACTGTCTCTGTTCTCTGTACTAACATGTTTTCCTCTGAAATGCTTGCACAGAACATGTAATCTCATCTGTGCCAGTTACTAATCAGATTAGTCAACGTGCATAGGGAGAAGATGATAGAAAAATAAAATGATAGAATGGAGGCATTCTCAGCCAAAAGACAGAAAATACACAAGAATATGAAACATATGAGCAGATTGTGGAGAAGATAACCAGATAGAAAGGTTAACAAAAGAGAAAGTCCTTGTAATATGCAACAACCTGACCATTAGCGTCAGGGCCAATTATCATTGTTAGATGATCGATGCATACCCCGTTAGGCTTATCTCTGTCTGCAGACAGTTGAAATGAAATTAACCAGTCGCACACTGGTTCCAATGCCAGACCAAAGTCACCCGACATCTGTCTCACTGTCTGCCTGCTCATCTGTGCCACAGTCATCATAAGGGTTTCATTAGAAAGGTCTTAATCTACAATAAGTCAAATGTACCCGTGTTTTACTAAAAGTGTTTATTCCTGCAGAGTGTATACGTTCTTTAACATCTGCAGGAAAAACAAATGTACACAGTGCAGTTTATTACTATTACATCTTTGTTCTGCTAAATTTCATCTGTCCATATGTGAGAAAATGAGAGTCCTTTTGAGAGTGTTTTTCATGGTAAATAGTAAAAAGTCTGTCTGTTTGTGTGGTGGTGTGTTTCAGGTAAAGCGCCTCACTTCCTGCGACTCCAGAATGTGGAGGTCAACGTAGGTCAGAACGCTACTTTTCAGTGTACGGCTGGAGGAAAATGGTCCCAGCATGATAAACTGTGGCTACAGGTCAGTACATTCACATTAGTGAATACAGTATAATGAAAGACGGCAGTGTTGATACATCCACATGTTTTAAAACTGTGCATTTATGTGACATTCAGATCAGGGACATTCAGAAGGAAAACATTAATGGAAGTTTTTGATCCTAACAGAGTGGGAGGAAATGTGCTGAAATAAATAAATAAATAAATAAACAAATAAATGGTTTTCTCCACTCGTCGGCCATTCTGAAAGTTTGTTACTTTTAATGCATATGCGACTGAGTTTTCACATATTAGTGGATGAGCCCTTGGCATTCATTTTCAACACCCACGGTTCTGCTGAAGCATTAGTTTTTGATGTTTGGGATACTACGTAGATGTCAGTGAAAAAGGGCAGATATGAACGTATGAAATAAGATACGAAAAACTTAATTAGGAGGTGGTTGTGATGATTTAGCAGCCTACCTGAGTGTGTAGAAACACAAGAGACCAGGGTTCAGGTCCTATTTCATGCTGTGTGCATTTTTGCATTTTCTTTTAATGTCTTTTTCCAGATTTTCTTTTTCTAACCCAATGTTTATTTTAACCTTAACTATTTTTATGCCTACGCCAAAACTAATGTCTGTGCTGTATATCAAGAAGTGACACAGTAAGGAATACATCAGAATCTAATGACCTGACCAAGTGTCAGTATGTGATAAGATGGGAGAATCTGAAAATGTACAGTTCTTGTGGTACTTACTCCTATCCAAAGCTTATTCTATACAATTTTAACTTAACTGTGATAGGGCTGAACAATTGACTGACTTGTTTTTGATACTGTAATGAATGGTATGTGCACGATCTAAACCACAGGAGCTGCAGTTTTTATGTTGATATATGAACAAATAACATAAATTAACATGATAGCATAACTTAACGTAACATAAACGTGATAAACTAACATAATAACATATGAAAACAATTAGAATACACTACAAACCTTGCAAAAAACTTTTTTTTTTCTGTAAAAATTAAATGCAAATTACCATTACAGTGTTTATATTTATACTTTGTTTTACCAGAGACATGTTTCATTCAAAAATTTGAGGGAAAACAAATTGTGATGTTAAAATGACTAAGCTCCTATAAACACGTCAAAAAACTTTTTCAAAACATACCATTTTCTTACAATGTACTTTTTTTTTTTTTTTTTTTTTTTACATTGCAAGGACTTTGACAATGGCCTCACCTGCCTGTTAGTGAACAGATATGGATAGATGCTGAGTTGTTACAGTAGGATAGCTTTTTACACACTCAGGGGAGATTTTGGACCAACACTCAACACTCTCATTGATCACCAGCACCAGAATGGCAAATAAGGAACATGAAGGAATACTATTTCCTGAACCACAGCCACCCCATGGACATGCTGCTGCTAGTCGTCCACAAAACCAAAAGTTCGCAATTTGATCCACATTTGATCTTCATGTTGCCAAGTTGCACCCAGTGGCTGTTTCACTGATGTGGTTGTGAGAGCGTCTGTGTGAATAGGACACATCATAAAGAGCTTGGAGACCATGAAGGTAGAAAAGGCCATTTACCATTTGAAGTTTGACCAACACCTAATACACTTAATGTCTTGTTTCCCTTTACTTTTGACACACATCAATTTATTAATGTTAATTAATAGAAAAGGAAAAAGGCATTATAGATTTCAAGACATTCAGGGCCTGAATTACTAAAAGTTTGCACATGTAAAAATGTGCGCAAACTTGAGTGCGCACGCAAAAACATGTTGAAGTTTCTCTACTAAAAGGATGCACCAAGGGTTGCATCTCTCAAATGGGTAAAATAGCTCGTGCAACCCATTTAGTGTGTTTGCCTTGATGAATATACAATATGGGCGTTTCTGCCAGAACGCACAAAACTACTGGGAGGAGTAAATGCAAATATTTATTTAGCATGAAATGTGATTTACCAAACCTGAAACTGATTCCTGTGGCTGATTTTGCATCTATATTTATCACGTCTGAAAGGCAGGTTTTAACTGGCACAGCTTTGCGCAAAACTGGCTGCACTTGTGACGAGGAGGCGGCATAGACACAACCAAAGGCAATGCAGAAAACAAATCTGTTCTGCTTGCGTCAACATTTTTAGAATGACAGAAGGAAAAATAATTGAGACGTATCTCCTACCCAGCAATGCCATTTTAGAACTTGTAGATGAACTAGGCGATGATTTAAGACCAGTCACAAGGAGGAGTCATGCAAGACCTACTATGATAAAACTCCTCCAACATTACATTTCCTTGCGTCTGGATCATTCCAGCGCACTGTTGCCATTAGTGCTGGTGTATCCCAGAGCAGTTTTTCCAGCGTACTGTCTCCATGACGACAACCAGTAGCGCACGCAAAATCCTCATTTAAATAAGGCAGTCTCCAGGACTTTGCACCTGCTGTCATTTGCACAGGCAATCTTAGCTAATCACCCGTGATACGCAAATCAATAGGATGCACATTTTTTAGCCCAAGCAAGCAAATTTGTCCCTGTTATTTGCGATCTCAGTAAATCAGGCCCTCAGACTGCCTAGACATGTAAAGGCAGTAGTGCACCAGTAGTGACCTTTTGTCCCCTCTTGCAGTCCATGGTTGAGAATAATGTATGGAATATGTTTATGTAAGGGAGACTAAATATACACATATAACAGGAAAAACAAACAAAAAAACCCTAATTATTAATTCATGTAATTTCATTACAGAGATAAAATACATAATAAATGTGTAAGAAGCTTTGCTGGCCCTCCCAGCTCAATTACAGAATTGATTAAAATACTTGTTCTGCTCTGCTCCGATGACTCCAGTTTCGTGTAAGGGAAAAGTGTGTTTGCATGTGTGTGTTGTGCATCTATTCCTATGAACTCATTCTAATTTACATTCATGTGCACCAGAGAGCGCACATGTTTTTTTATGCCACATGAGTGTATCCCACGGAGAATGCTGCCGTGTATAGTAATGACATTTGCAATGGAGAGCAGTGACCCTCCTCACTGCAGGGTGGTTGGGAAAACCATGTTGCTCTAAATTGGCAGATAATACTGGAGCGGCAGCAGCAGATTTGATCTAGAGATGTGAGGACTGGCTTTTCATGACCAGCTCACTTTAAAATGGCTGTATTCCAGGCTTGGTCTATGGCATCAGTATGAAGTAATTTATGTTGCATTTGTATTCAGATCTGTTTTTCTGAATTTACATGCTGTGTTTACTCACTTGACACTACAAATTTCTGTGTAACAGGTATCAAAGTTCATGGGTCTGTTGGCCCTTAGGGAGATAGAACAAAAAGAGGGAGAAAATGCAAAATGCATTGGTTTGCACCAAACATTTGGTCTTTGGTCCTCTTAAAATAAATGATTTTGGTCTGGATAACACATCCACAGTTTGTTTCTTCTGTGCTTAATTTTAACCCATAAAGACCCAAACAGCCACTGGCAAATAAAATCATCTACTGATCTAAAAGGTTTAATAACTGTTGATCCACTAATCCTACCAATACAAGTAAATAATTGGTGTAAAATGTAGTTTTTCATCTTTTCACAGTCATCAGATATGACCCATTTGGATGTTCAGAGGCTCCGTAGTGAATGTGGAAACACTGTCATCTTCTACAACATTGATTCACCAGTAAAACCCATATACATTTGACTGAAAAAGTCACTTTTTATTCAATTTTCTCTGACTTTGATATAATAACCCGCAACTTTAATCTGAGCTTTTATGAACATCTACATGGTCAGTAAAGTAAATATGGGAAAATACCTGATTTATGCTGAAAAAAACGCAAAATACAGAGGATAATATCATAATAAATAGTGATAAATTACTTAAGAAAGGTTAAATAGAGAAAAAAAATCATTTGGGAACTGCCACAAAAGTAGCACTGGGTCTTTGTGGGTTAATTTCTAAAAATTATTGGAAAAAGATCATTTGTAAAAACAAACGTCATTCTAGTTTGGATGATATTTATGTTTTCATGTCTCTTTTATTTTGTGAAATAAAAAAAATGGCTTTTGTCACTTTGGGAACCGAATGCAGCATCATCTGAGATGGACAGTGACCCTGGACATTCAGTCTGGGTTTCAGAACACTTACATGGGTTATTTAGATTTGTGACTTAAAATCAAATTCAACGTAAATTTTTTTATTTTTCCATTTTTAGTTTAATACGTCACTTTATTCTCTATCTACATTTCATGGAAGCTCTTTTTAGCCAAGCACTGACTGGATTCATGTGTCCACTTTGTCCCGTCCTGTAGCAGTGGAATGGTAAGGACACAGCACTGATGGTGACCAGAGTCGTGAACCACCGCCGTTTTTCTGCCACTGTCAGCGTCGGTGACACATCTCAGCGCAGCACCAGCCGCTACCGCTGCGTCATCCGCTCAGATGGAGGGTCAGGGGTGTCCAACTATGCTGACCTAATCGTTAAAGGTACATTCTGCCTTTTTTTGTTTCTATTTTTTTTTTTTCTACTCATAGGCATTTGAGGTTAAAGGAAAGAGGTGGGATGATTTCTCAGCTCTAATCGATGTGGATGCAGTAAAGTGTGACTTCAGTGCTCAGATGAAGTGAGACAGAAGCCATATGGTGGTATGTTCTTGTGTGTATGTTTGGCTGTTGCTCATTAGTGCTTTGTGGAAGCTGATTACACAGTACTGAAGAGCCTTCAGAATGACTAAAACTCACAATAACATGTCTTTCCATTGTTTTGTTTTTTCTTCTTGCATTTTCTCCTTTTGTCTTGACACTTGAGTAGATACTTGTGTGAGTAGCACTTTGTTGGTTAAGTCATATCTCTCAATTTTAAGCAAATGACATCATCACTACCAGAAAATGCAGCTTGCATGTCTCTCCACTCCATGATTTTCTCTCATATAGAATAATGTTTCACTAGCTGGTCACTGGCAAGATTTACTACCTTAAAACCAATAGAACCTCTTTAATGAAAAAAATAAACAAAAACCCTTAACCCTTTGTAGGGCACTCATTGAAATACTCGGAAATTCTAAATTTCAACTTAAGTGTGTTATTGGACATAGTCAGCTACATCCTCTTGCCTTAAAACAGCTGAGCAGACACTTAGTAAAAACACATGCAATAAAATAACTGTTATAAGGTTATAAAGTGACAAAAATCACTCAAATTCATTATTTACAGCTTCAAATTTTTTTTTTTTTTTTAATCTCTCTAAATCACTGTATAGTGTTATAAAAACCAACATGCTTTTTGAATTCACTGAGGCACAGGATTGGCTCCATATTTAATGTTTGTGTAAATTACCAAAAATAGTCACTTGCCCAATAAAGGGTTAAAAGTAATACATTAAAACCACTTTTCTTCCATCATTGGATTATGATGGTGAGGTGTGTGTAATATGTCATAGACACGCCACATACAAAAAAACAGGTGTTAATAGTCAACAGTAGTGAGACTTGGAATAACATTCCACCTGCAAGAAGAAAATGTACTGCCTTCAATATATTCAAATCCCTAACTACAACTTTATTCTCATTATATTATGACTTTATTCTCGAAGTATCACGACTTTATTCTCGTAGTGACAGGTGTTTTTATTTTCTTATATGGCCCTAATACACCATTGTACATTTGTACTTTGATATGTTCATCAGTATGCACTATCCCCTTCTGAATAAACAAAATTAAAAACTAAGAACAAAAAAAATCCTAGTAATGTAATTTTTACTAACCAGTTTAGATACGTCACTTTGATAAGGATAAAGGCTAACTGGTAGTTCAACAGGTTGAGGTGGGGTATGTACACAGATGAATGGAACTTCATACTTTTACATCACATACTATGCTTCAGTACAGCTTGATTACTTTACTGCATTACTTGAGTGGTTCCATCATTCAATGTTGCTTCTCAGATGTTTAGTTCCTTTTCATAGTAAAACTTATTCATCCCTTTTCTGTCCAGTAAAATCCAAATGTGCCAAATGGGTTGATTTTGAAGGATGATGTGTTCCTTTACATTCTCCTCCTTCTGAAGCTTCATAAGGTCTTTAAAAAAAACCCTTGTGGATTTTCAAGGAAACTGTCACTTTCACAAAGCTGAAAAGTCTGTAGAAATATATGCTCTCACAGCCTCGCAATAAACATATGATGATCCTCTAAAACATAATGCATTGCTATAGATCAAGTAAACTGTCCTGCACTATCTATGTAGGTCAAATGAGCTCAAACATACTTCTAATTAGATATGGTATAAAATGTGGAACTACAGTACTTTTTGGAATATTTCAGCCAAAGTTGTAATAGTAGTTGTATCTTTTTTCCCATTCAGGTAAATCATTCAGCCATTTCACTTTATTTTAGGTATTCCACTATGTCCAAATCCATAGAGGTCTATATAAAATTCTGCTCAGGATATAGAAACTAAGAAATATGTCTTGAATTTTAGACAAGTACACAAGTTTTCAATGCACTATAAGTAAAGTACAGTGGTGTTTGAGTTTTAATCATGTTATTTGACTTGTAATGCAATAGGATAAGGAATACAAATGAATAATCAAATAGTGATCAGATGCACTTCCCTGTTTGTCTTTCCTTGTCTTCATTCTTCTCTCCTCTCCGTCCTCCTCCAGTGTCTTAAATCCCTTCGTTGAAAATATTCAAATCCTTTAATACATTCTATTCAGCTCTGCATTCACACCTACAGTACAGTGTAGGAATCTGAGGAAATCTCTAAATCTATAATTTACCTTCCCACTCTCTGTCCCACAACAAAAATTAGAGCTCTGTCCTGCTGAGAAGGATATTATATGCACAGCACTGAGGTGCTGAGATAATGTCATTGTAAAATTTGTGATGGAATTAGAGTATTGTAACTATCTGTTGTTGTCAGGTAGACTTACATTCCTTTGCCTCAAACACTTTTGTTCTGATGCACCCTGTGTTGTTGAAATTAGACTGAAATGACATCTTTAGACCTAATGATCTTTAGGATTATGTAGATGATCATTAAACACCTTTCAGTGTTCACCTGTCCTATGTTAACATACAGCTTCTAATCACCAAACTTCTAGTTCTTTTTTCAACCAGCATGGAACCAGTCCTGTTCCCGTTGGCGAACCTAATTTTGAATAGTGTTGAGACCCAAATTAAATTATCTTGAGACATGGAAGCTTTATGTGAATGGGTCATATTCCACAGATTGGAAGAAAGGATGGTGACGACAAGAACAACAATGTAGAGTTTGAGAAACCATTGGAAAGAATGTGCAATATGAACCAAGTGCATTAAAATCATCTATGTGTTTGAAGAAAAAGCTGGAGAGTAACACACAATGAGTAAATAGACTGGTTTCACTTGAATGTAGGAAGAGATAATAAACAAACCAAAAGCATAATCACTATCCAGTCTTAAAGTGGATCTGCATGTATGTAACCATATTACGGTCAAGGTCAAGGTCAAATATATTTGTATAGCACATTAAAACAACCAACGATGCTTTAAAGCCATATTAAAAAGTGCCAATGCAGAAATTAAGAACAACACTAAAACACTAAAAATAAATACAACATGCAAATAAAAACAAATAAAAACGGATAAAACTGATAAAATGTCCTGCTCAGCTTGTGTTAAACACCAGTGCAAACAAATGAGTTTTAAGGAAGATTTAAAAATATTAATAGACTGGGCTTTTTATGATGTCCAATGGGAGACTATTCCAGAGTTTGGGGGCCGCAACAGAAAAAGCCCTGTCTTCTCTGGTTTTTAGCCGTGATCTTGGAACATCTAAGGTCAGCTGGTCAGTGGACCTCATTGTTCTGGCAGGAACATGGACTGACACAGGCTCAGAAAGATAACACAGAACCAGCCCATTAAGACATTTAAAAACCAATAGTAAAACTTTAAAATGAGTCCTATAGCTGACAGGAAGCCAGAGCAGGTGTTATGTGCTCATACCTCTTGGTGCCTGTGAGCAGTCGTGCTACAGAGTTTTGGACTAACTGCAGACAACGGACAGAGGCCTGGTCCAACCCGCAGTACAAGGATTTGCAGTAGCCCAACCAGCATGTGGTAAAA
Organism: Sphaeramia orbicularis; assembly: GCF_902148855.1. Taxonomy (NCBI): domain Eukaryota; kingdom Metazoa; phylum Chordata; class Actinopteri; order Kurtiformes; family Apogonidae; genus Sphaeramia; species Sphaeramia orbicularis. The sequence continues at coordinate 38,839,560 of NC_043961.1, forward strand.
GCATGAATGACGCGTTCAAAGTTAGTTCGTGGCAGGTAGAGCTTAACCTTGCTGAGGACACATAGATTTAACTACTGAACTAATTTGTCGGTCCAGTTCAAAAGAACTGTCTTAAAACACACCAAGGTTTTTGATTGATTTGACTTTGACTATTACGGTCTGTTGTACATTGTGCAGTTCTCCATTATTGACAGTTCCTTGATTAGAACAGCTCCATTCAAAACCTGTTAAAACATGGACTAGGTCACTAGTTAAAACCACGGTTGAAAGAATTCTAAAGATAATCAGTTTAACAGCCCAGACTAAGTTTCTGGAAAAGGCCGACAAGTGTATCTCAGGTTTGGGGTCCACATAAAAACACAAAACCTTCTCAGACTTACTGATGTCACATGGTCAGTGATTGAGTGTGATCAGTTCAAAATGTATAAAAAGGAATGTGATGTCACTTTCCTTCATACAGTATCATGTGACTTTACCTTCATGATGCAAATTATGACCCATAGCTCATAGTAAAGTCAAATATATGAATTATTTAGACATAGTAAATGTTGATTATCTTGCTGGGTTTGGGATGTTCATTAAACAATTAATGCACTCATGTTTGTAAAAACAGCATCATATGTTAAAGAGTATACTTCAGCAAGTGTATTATCAAGTCATTGCATTCTTCCATTTTCTTGAACCATCTTTAAACTTTGCTAAGGGAGTCTTTCATTTGGCATAGCTGCTAAACCAATGTTTAATGTCAATATTACTAACTATAGATGATTCCCTCAGGCATAAGTGCTGACTTACAGAGAGTACTCCTGCAGGGTTCAAATTTTCCACTTGAAAAGCCCACAGTAACATCATAATTTGACATTGCAATAGCCCTAACTGCTCAGGGATTTAGTGGTAATGCACCTTAAACTAAAGGGTGTGACAGTGTGGACATTGGAATATGGGACTAAGTGAATAAGTGAATTTTTCCTTGGAGGTTAATAAAAGTCATCTGTATCTGTATCAGTGTATGCAGACGGTTCTAAATGCTCTGTAATATTGTGATACTTACTCTCTAACACTGTCTTAAAACTATTTAAAGGAAGGAAATTCAAAGTCCAACAGTATGCATGTTCCTCAGAAAAAAAAGTCACCATGAATCGAGTCTCCATGACTAGAGTGATAGATGAAATAAAAAGTGGGGTGTAGTGACAGCCCCCCAAAATTGGGCAAAGTATAGGTCAGAAATGAAGTCCTCTAAGATTTACCAACCAACCAGTCAACCGACTAACCAGCAGACCTACCAACCAACTGACCAACCAACCACAAAAAGATAGATAGATAGATAGATAGATAGATAGATAGATAGATAGATAGATAGATAGATAGATAGATAGATAGATAGATGATCGATCGATCGATCGATCTGATGTGTGTTGAGGTCATTCTATTTATGATCACTGCTCTTTAAGGAGTTGATGATCATTTTACAGACCAATCTGTACCAAAACCTCACTAGATAAACAGCAGGAAATGAAAGAAAAGTATCTTAATTGTTTGTTTGTAGTGAGACATTGGTTAATGTCAACATCTGCTGAGATGAAGCCATGCAAATAGAGACCACCTGCAGTTTTGTTGCACAACTGGTGTAATGATGATAAAGCCTATTCTATTCTATTCTATTCTATTCTATTCTATTCTATTCTATTCTATTCTATTCTATTCTATTCTATGTGAGAAGTTTAGGAGGACAAAAACACTATTAGGTGGTGCTAACGTCTTAGACATGTGAAATGGGAGCTGAATACACACATTTTTACAACACCTCACAATATATAAAAATCACTGGTTTAATCTTCATATGAAAACTAGCTAAAACGATCAGATCAGGAGTAAAAAGTATAGTACTGACCTCTTAGGTGTAGCGAGGTAGAAGCATAATGTAGAATAAAAAAGAAATACACAAGTATAGCACAGGTCCTAACCTTTCCTCTTCTTTTGGGATGTACATGTATGTGCATTCCTCGTCTCCTACTGTGTTTTATACTGAAAAATATAACAATATACTACCAAAAAAATTAATTAGAGCTCCCCCAAACCTTGTTTTCTTCAAGTGTCCTTGCATGACCAAGATACTGAAGCCCCATGTGTTCACTCAGTGTAAGGCTGAGTTTCTGCTTGGTTGCTTGACATTCTCTGGGGCAGACTTCTCACAACATTCTGTGATGCACCTCAAACCAAATTAATACCTTGGGAACAAAGTATAACAGACAAAGTTCACTATAAGTATTGTAATACCAAATAGCACCACAGGGTCACAATGACTCTGTTCTACTTCTTTTCTGACATCCATGAGTGAGCTCTCCTGAATTATTGTAGGTCATGAAACTTGTGCTCCACTGCTCATGTATGATTGTGAATGTGGTGCCAGTGAGACTTGGATGTTAGGATGGAATAAAAGCACAGTGTGTGAAAGTTATTGGAACAGCTGTCAACTGTTCCAGGGCTTCAGCTTATGTTGCTAACGTTAACTGTTCCCAGCGGCACCAGCCTGACTTGTCACAAACAGGTGGAAACAAAGAGAAGTGGTTTGTGCAGATAAAACATATCTACTGACACTTTGTCACCTGTAGGGATGGGGCTGAATCTCAACATCATATTCAGTAAAGCACAAAAGTTTTTTACAATTTAATCATTTATAAACACACACACACACACACACACACACACACACACACACACACACACACACACACACACACACATATATATATATATATATATATATACCAGTTGTTTTATTTTTTACCCCTTGGTGAGAATTTGCCGAAGGGGTATTGTAATAGTTTTGTTGTCTGTCTGTCCATCTGTCTCTGTCCATTCAATGACATGATTGCATTAACTGAAGAATGCATTGACATATCTGCACCAAATGTATACTGTGGATGCATCTTGGCATAGAGCAGAAGCCGATTAAAAGTGGGTCACCTTGACCTACTTTTTCAAGGTCAAATGGCCTCGTGCCTTGTGCTAATAGTCTAATAGGGCAGTAACTTTCAAGAGAATCTTACACTGTATTTGGCCGAGGGGTATTAAAAGTTTGCACCATGTTATGTTTAACAGTTGTACTGCAGTTTGCTGTGCATCCATGCCACTCAAGTTTTGTCAAGTTTTCAGAGCAACGGGGAGGTGGGATTGGAGGTGTGGAATGGGTGGAGAAAAATGCCAGAAGTGATGTGTGACAAAAGAGCATCTGTGAGAGTTAAAGGAAAGGTGTGCAGACCAGTTTAAAGACGGCTTCACTGACCGAAGGACAAGAGGCAGAGGTGGAGGTGGCAGAGCTGAAGATGCTGAGAAGTCCTGAGAGTGACAAGGATGGACAGGATTAGGATCAAGCACATCAGAGGGACAGCTCAGGATGGATGTTTTAGGGACAAAGTGAGAAAGGCCAAATCAAGATGGTTTGGACACGTGCAGAGCAGGGATAGTGAATATAGTGGTAGGGGATGCTGAAGATGGAGCTACCAGGCAGGACACAAAGAGAACGATCAAAGACGAAATTTGTGCATGTGGTGGAGGACATGCAGGTATTTGGTGTGAAAGAAGATGATGCAGGGGACGGGGTCAGATGGAAGCAGATGATTTGCTGTGGTGACCCCTGAAGGGGGCAGCCAAAAGTGGTAGTAGTAATAGTAATAGTAGTAGTAATATAATACTCTGTTGAAGAACCCCCAAAGGGGAGGCAAGGGATATTGTTTTTGGTACGGTTTGTTTGTTTGTTAACACTATAGCAGCAAAACTATTGGCTGAATTCATACCAAATTTGGTTTTTGATTCCCAATGACCCGGAATAGATGTCATTAGATTTGGAGAAAAATAGGTAAAATTTTCAATTTTTATATACTTTTTAAATGTTTTTTTTTTTTTTTTCCCCATTTACTTATAATGGGTGAAATTTCACATCTGTAGCAGCAAAACTATTGGTTGAATTTATACCAGATTGGGTTTATACAGGGTGTCCCATAAGTCTCCATACATAGGAAAAATAAACGTTTCTTGACATAAACCATTTTTATTTATGTAATATGCTCTATATGACTGCCATTTTGTCGGGAACGCATTTCAGTGCGTGTCCTCCACTGCTGAAGAACTATAAAGTAGAAATATAAAGAAATACATGTTAGAACCATATGTATTATGTCTCCTATGTATGGAGACTTATGGGACACCCTGTAGATTGCCAGTGACCCAGAATAGATGTGATTACATTTTGGGAAAAGTAGGTCAAAGTTTAAAAATTTTTTTTATGAATTTTTAAAATCCTTTTTCTTCTCCCATTTACTTATAATGGGCGAAATTTCACATCAAACAAAAGCATCAATTTTGTTCCAATTTACTTTAGACTTGGCACATATATAGAGGCAGTTGATATGCTGACATAAGCACATACGTATGATGACATCAGCTGGATTGATGCGAAAATAAGCTACAATACATGTGAGGGGTGGGGTTTGTTGTGTCTGGCACCACTTGTTTCCTCTTTAATCGAAATCCAAATACTTGACCCTGTTCATATCCACATTGTAAATTTTATCCTGTTTTGTCCTATTTGCTGTCTCTCCCTGTTTTCCTTTAAGTTTTTCTTACTGAAACAAAGGGTCAAATGTGATGTGAATTTCAGAGTATAAAACCATTGAGGCAGATTTGTCATATGTGATGCTATCATTAGAATGCTAGACTGTATTTATCCCAAAGTGAATCTGTAATTCTATAATTAACTGTCTTATTAAGTGCATAAAGTAACTGCAAAATTACAGATAAATTATATTTTGTGATTTGACACAATGTCTGGTCCTTGACTGGTTCAGCATTAGTCAACAATGAGCAGCTATGAGCAAAGAGATGCTTTTAGAGAAATTAAAATTGGACGTTAAACTTGCATTTTGAAAAATTCAACCTCCGTACCTTAAGATACTTCATCTCTATTATGCTTATTTAATTTTCTATTAAAAACAGAAAAATACTGCACCTCGGTGTGGTGCGAGCGGGATTGTAACTGCATTTGCATTTTAATGGGATTCAAATTGCGTCACTGAAATACATTTAAAGAGATGTGCCTGTTTAAATAAGGTTCTCAGTGCATATTTGGGATGAATTATTCTCTTAACCTTATTTGGTGTGAAGGATGTTTTAATCTGGAGAGATACTCGAGTGTGGATCTGTGTGTGTCTGCATGTTTGTGTGGTTTGATTAGACGATAGTCCTGGGACTGAAACTATCATTACCATCTGTTAGCAGAACACACAGACTGTACTCCTGAGAACGTCCAAATATGTGTGTATGCGTGCACTGCCTCTCCCCCTTTCAGTGTGTCTTTCTT